>NC_041331.1:3435000-3532500 GCF_004354835.1 Perca flavescens
TTGTATTTTATGTTATACTCTGTGTGTTTTTTTATTGTGATATGGATCCCCCTGGGTCTGAAATAAAGTGTATATATTTACAGTTTTTTCCGATTTCTAAACAACAGTGGGTACAACTGGAGTCACAATGTATGTGCAAAACTCAAACTACAGTCTGCACTACCAACAGTCACCTGATTTAAACAGTTCACATCACCTGCAAAACTCATTCATAGCAACACAACTCTTCACACACGTCTCAAAACACACTTTTATTAATAAGGGAAAAACTTCCACTAATTAACCCTGACAAAGCACACCTGTGAAGGTAAAACCATTTCAGGTGACAACCTCATGAAGCTCATTGAGAGAACACCAAGGGTTTGCAGAGTTATCAAAAAAAGCAAAGGGTGGCTACTTTGAGGAATCTAAAATATAAGACATGTTTTCAGTCATTTCACACTTTTTTGTTAAGTACATAATTCCATATGTGTTCATTCATAGTTTTGATGCCTTCAGTGAGAATCTACAATGTAAATAGTCAGGAAAATAAAGAAACACATTGAATGAGAAGGTGTGTCCAAACTTTTGGCCTGTGCTGTACTGTGTAGATATATATATATATATATATATATATATATGTGTTCACTAACAAGTCTAAAACAAGGCACTTGCTTAGCCTTTCAGCTCAAATTGCAATCAGCCGTGTTTAAAATGAATCAGGCTAAAATCTATTCTGTTGTGAATGTGTGGTGTGTTTTGACAGCAGTGTGTTTGATTTGAACAAAGTGTGTAGAGTTTTGAAAACTGTGTTCTAGCAATGAAACACAAACTTAAGTTCGGTCCACATGAGCTGCTGCTGTGCAGATGTAGCTCCAGTTGTGCCCACTGTCGTTTAGCAATCGAAAATAAAAAATGTAAATTGCAGTATGTTGAGCTCTCAGGGCCACCGCACTTTGTGGGTATACAACAGCAGGATGGAATATGTGGGAATGACCTAAAATCACAGTGCCCGTGTTAATGGCAATGAAGGAACATGGCATTGATGTGTTTGTAATAGTTTATGGACATCAATGGAGCTCTAAGACACAAAGAAATAGGATATATCCGGCTTATTGACAATACAGACAATATTTGTTAGTACCATTAATTCAATGTTGGTTTTGGTCTTTTCATAAAAGTTGACAAATAAAGAATAGCACCAGCCTTATCCTTTAAAGGAAATTAGCTGACACGAGTTGATATAATTTTTTCTAATATCACCTAATTGCATGCCCTCTGAAGGTGGAAACAAGACATTCACTATCACAGACATAAACTCTCACAGACCTATACATAGAGAGACAGCCTATCAAAAAATTGAAATTATCAAAAGATTTTTTATTTCCCTTCTGCTGTACAGGATCTTCTGGAGTTTTCATGACTTAAAGTGGAATCAGTTGGATGCTGAATGTTATTCCTTATATCAGATACAGAAACGTGAAATATAGTGAGAAGGTTTAGTAGAGACAGAAGAGAGATCTGTCTAGATTAGATAAGAGCAATAAAATGTGATCCTAAAGTCACAGTGACATATTAGTGTTATTATGAGTGTTTGTCGGTGGGAGTTGGTATGTCTGTCTTTGTGTGTGTGTGTGTGTGTGTGTGTGTGAATCCCTTCATAAAGCTTGGCTGTTAAGAGGAGACTGAATGTATAATGCATTATGGATCTTGTAACCAGCCTTAACACACACATGCAAAAATCAATGTAACACACAATATGGACCCTTATCATTTGATATGCTGTAATCTCATTACAAACAATATTAACAATAATCAGTTTGGTAAAAAAAGCATTGCCTCTGCTTCCTCGTCTTCTTCTTCATGTGCTGTTGCAGACCAAAAGCAGCGGTGACTGAGAGAAAAAGAGATGAGAAGGGAGACAGCGGGATGTCTGAGTCCACGCTGTCCACCCAGATGATGGACTGTACCTACTTTCTCTTGTGTTTTTATCTCTGTACACTGTATGCCATTTCTCTCTAATTATTTGTACTAGTACTGCTTTGTAGCTTATCTTTTCATACTTGTGTTGGCTCAAGCACAGATTGTGCTGTTTAAAGGCTCAAAGACATATGTATGCATTGAGAAATTAAAATCATAATCATGACTTTGGCATTTAAAACTGTGACCTTATGAGGGCAATCAAGTGCCAAGACACAAACGCAAAATGTATTTGAATAAAAATGTTATCATACTATTCAGGATACACATTTGGACCTTTGAAATATCACCTGTGATATTTCTTTTCAAGTGTCAGAGCACTGGTAATATGTACTATCACTATTTAAACTTTCACTATTTTGTCCGAATTGGGCTATAGTATTTTTTGAAATTCTAAAGTTGAAGTCCTTTAATCGCAACAGGCCTGTTCTCACCTATCGCAAGGTTAGCGGGAAATGTGATGTGTGGTTAAACTTAGTCTCACATTGCAAAACTTATCTCCAAAGCGTTGTGTCAGCGCTGTTGAGCTAGGTCTGGTTACAGCGCATATCATTCTGGGATTTGGGAAAAAAACGCTCTGGCGTTTTGTATTTCTTTAAACCAATCAAAACTGTCCTGAGCTTCACTAACCCCGGGATTAGGGTTGGGTATCGTTTTTTTTTTTTCGATTCCGGTGCTAAATCGATACTTTTAAAACGGTGCCGGTGCCTGAACCGGTGCCTGAACCGGTGCCTGAACCGGTGCCTGAACCGGTGCCTGAACCGGTGCCTGAACCGGTACTTTTCAATTAAGTTAAAAAAAAGAAGAAGAAGAAAAAAAATAAGGGTAGTAAACAACAGTCAGTGACTTGTTTATTGCTAAGGCCATGGTCAAAATTCAAGATTTAATAATAATGTAATAACTATAACAATAACAATAACTTATTTCACCAGTAAATTGCTATTGAACCCCAGATGGGAAAAGGGTATTTTACAATTACTGTGAATGCACCACGAGGCTACCTGTTTTAAGTGAATCTGTGTTGTTTAATTCCAACAATGGCAGCTGCAAGTGAACGCACCGTCTGTGTTGTTTAATTCCGACAACGGCAGCTGCGAGTGAACGCACCGTCTGTGTTGTTTAATTCCGACCATATAAACATACTGTATATCTATGAATTGCGACAACGGCAGCTGCTGCGCTGCAGAGCAGACTGTTACATCCCGCTGTAGAAGTCCTCCACAGTGAAATACAGTCACACTTTACACTGTTTAACGTTAGCTGTCAGCATTTTAACCGTGATTAATCCAGCTGCTAGCTAAAGGTAGGCTAACGTTACATGCTGTCAGGTGTATAGTCGAGCACCGAAATGAGGCACCGAAACTTTCGTTCTTATTCGGTCTCGTTACTACCGTTTACGTCGGCACCGGTTCCCTATTGTCACCGAGTTTCGGTACCCAACCCTACCCGGGATGCACCAATGGTGGCCTTATAGAGATAGATAGAGAGAGTTGCGCCATGGTAGGTTAATCTAGACAATAATATAATACACACACACACACACACACACACAGTACCCACGTAACTCTCTCTGACTAATAAACTCCTATTCCTCAGTAAATACAGTTCTTATTCTCCAGCTCTGGCTGTTTGAACAGAGTTGCTCTTCCTCACTAGTCTATATCGACGACGTTTCACTTCTGGGATTGTTCAGGTGGCGCTGGAAATTGCGCTGGATGTCCCTAATTTTCGACTGGATGTCTGTTACCTTCCTCTTTCTTTGTGTTGTAATTCTAAACTCCGGTGGATTTGTGAGGACTATGGTTAACTGCTCCTCAGATCTCTGCAGGGGAAATCCAGACAGCTAGCTAGACTATCTGTCCAATCTGAGTTTTCTGGTCCAACTTCTGAACGAGCGCATGTTCCACCGAAACAAGTTCCTTCCCGAGGCCAGAGAATGCTTTTTTTCCCCATCCTGGAATGTTGGGTGGACTAGCCAGACCCTCCTTTGCAGTGCTGTGGAGGAAGGTCTGGCAATGCAAAACTACTTCCTCACTGTCACTGTCATGACAAAACTGCTGCAACCTGTCCTCGCCACTGCAGAGCAAATTATTTATTTATTCACTTGTTCATTACATCACTATTTAATGTCTGGGTTTAGCTACAGACGGGAGCATGTTCCCTCAACCCTATGTTCTCTCAGCCCTATGTTCCCTTAACCCTATGTTCCCTCAGCCCTATGTTCCCTCAGCCCAATGTTCCCTCAGCCCTATGTTCCCTCAGCCCTGTGTTCCCTCAGCCTTATGTTCCCTCAGCCCTGTTTTCCCTCCTGTGTTCCCTCAGCCCTTTGTTCCCTCAGCCCTATGTTCCCTCAACCCTATGTTCCCTCAGCCCTATGTTCCCTTAGCCCTATGTTCCCTCAGCCTTATGTTCCCTCAGCCCTGTTTTCCCTCCTTTGTTGGCTCAGCCCTTTGTTCCCTCAGCCCTATGTTTCCTCAACCTTATGTTCCCTCAGCCCTATTTTCCCTCAGCCCTATATTTCCTCAACCCTATGTTCCTTGTAAAGATGATCGGTATTACTGCAGCAATAAATACAAGATCACATATCCAAAACATAAAATACATGTGATGTAAAATGTGATGACATCCCATTTGTTGGTAGAGCAAAACAAAATATAGTATATACAGTAGTATTTATTGTCAGAAATGAGAAATTCCGATGAGAAGAGCGATCCTGAATGGAAGAAGATGAAAAGAGAGAGAACAAGAGAAAAAAGAGAAGTGCAAGAACCATACAACTCAAGGACACGTCCTCTTTGAAGTTTTTGTCACTTGTCCAAATTTCCGCACTTGAGATTCTAAGTGGAAATAAATCAGCTGACAGGCCTGTATGTGAATGAGAATCAGTAGTGTTTGTGTGTACGAGATAGCCAGAGAAGAAGTACACACTCATGTATTTCTGTTGTGCCAGACAGATTGGGAGTGAAAAACCATCCGTCATCTCGCCCCCTCCCAACCTCCTCAGTGTCCATTCACATTGTCCCGGCCTCAACAAGTATCATAAACTTGCACACCCGTGATTGGTGAACTGTCTGCACTGGGTGACCATCACATAAGTCGTCTGTCCGCCTTGCTTTGTGCTTTGTTCCCTCTAATTTGTGGGCCTTTTTAGTTTTTCTGTGAACATCCATCTTAAAGTAATATTTCTGTTTCTTCTCCGCCAGTCCATCTATCACACTCATTGGTTTATCCTCCTCTTTCAACCTTCCATGTCCCCTCTTTCTGCGTATTCATTTAGCTCTGTAGCCCAACGTATTGTGGTGAATGCTAATAGGTTCCCACGCTCACAAGGTACAATATAGTGAAGAGTAAAAGGTTGGTGTGTGTTTGTGTGTGTGTGTGTGTGTGTGTGGCGGTCAGTCCACAGTTCCATTAGCCTGATGGAGTTTCTATTAAATTAGAAACTCTCTCTCTCTCTCTCTATCTCTGTCTCTTTCCTTCTCTCTCTCTCTCTTCCCAATCACATTAGTGCTCTTATCTCATTTGTGGAAGCTCTGCAGGCAGTGAGGGGTGGGGGCAGCGGAGGGGTGGAGTTATGATCTGGAAGCAGACAGGAAAAAGGACAAGCCCTCGTAAAGAGAGAGAAGCTGGGCGGGCAATTGATGTGTATCTACAGCCTGTGTGTGCCTACATTGAATGACACGGTGTGTGTTTGTGTGTGTGTGTGTGTGTGTGTGTGTGTGTGTGTGTGTGTGTGTGATAGAGTGATTGTGTGTGCACATGTTTGGTATATATATGGAATCATGTGTGTGATGAGTGTGATTATTCAATTGTCAGGGATGATTAAAATGAAGTTGGTCCATCAACAACTGACCGACACGGCATGCTGCCTTCACTGCTGCCTGATGAAGGAAATGCAGCACTGAGGGGTGAGAGGAGTTGTGTGTGTGAGTGTGTGTGACTGTATTTCTAAAGAGCAGATGTCACTAAAACACAATGTGGACATTTGCTGGTTCTTACTTAATGTACATTGGGCTACTCTAGGATTTGAGTTTAGGATTGAGATTAGTATTCAATTTATTTATAGTATCAAATCATAACATAGGTTATCTCAAGACACTTTACAGATAGAGTAGGTCTAGACCACATTCATTGTATTGCATTAGATTAGACTGGTTTAGAGTAAAAGGAACAATTGGGCATTTTGGGAAACATTCATTTTCTTACCAGGAGTGAGATGGGAAAATCAATACCATTGTCATGTCCGCTCAGTAATTATTTTGCTCGAGTCAGGAGGCGGCTATCTTTGACTGCCATTAAGACTGGCAGAATGCACAGAGCACAAATTATAATCTCATTTGTTTAATCTGCATTCAGAAATGTTAAAACAACAAATTGGGCGTTTGGAGGGGATTGCGTGCTGTAACTATTTGTCATGAACAACAGTTTATCTGTCCACACAGCCCGTCTGTGTAGTGTTTCCTGGCAACCACAGAGACTGGCCTCATCTGAAAAACGTTCCCATAGGTTGTTTGTTTAAGCAGCAATATTAATGTTTACAGTGGCCGCGCCCTCTATTGGCTCGTAATTATTACAGGAACAAAGCAAGAAATTCTGCATAAAGAGGCAGGTTGGTTTGGTCAAACAAACACAGGACTTTCACCCAGGACACCGGAGTTTGTTTCCTATATGAAAATAAAAGTAAACTGTTTTTTTTTGTTTTTTTTACTTTACTTTACAGAACAAACGGAACTACGTCACACCCTGCGTCACGTGCGTAACTGGAAGTTAAGTAACGTAGCAGAGCATTTTAACCCAAAACCACAGTCTTTTTTAGAACTCATCTAAGTAGTTTTGGTGCCTAAACATAACCAAACTGTGACCATTTCACAACGTTAACAACGTCTTTATAACGGCCACTGTTACCTTATGTCGTGAGGATGAAAAAACCTTGTGTGGGTCGCATTTCCTGCCACCGCGAGGGGCGCTAATTTATGAAATGCTCCTGTAGGTCGTATCAGAGGGTAAGAATAAATGACCTATATTGAGATTTAGACAGAAACAGGTCAAGAACAAAGTTCATTTTCTTCTAATTTGTCTGTCTGAAAAATGTGTCAGAATGTTCGAAAGAGATGTGGCTTGTGAAAAATGGGTCCAATGTTTACTTTGGTGACTACGGGGTAAATTAAAGGTAAGCCTTATAAAACTAACTTTCTGTCATATTTGCTGAAACTGACCCTATGTTCAAGTAGAACTACATGAAACACGTCATTTAAAAATAAATCCTGCTCCTCTGGCACCACCTACAGCCTGTAGTACGATTTGCAAAAATCCACCACACCCTGTTCAGATGCACCAATCAGGGCCAGGGGGGAGAGGGGTGTCTAACTGCGTGTCAATCACTGCTCGTGCACACACATTCATTCTCCCTTGTGGAGGGAGGGGCTTAGGAGATAGTTTTGGGCTTTAGTGGAAAGGGGGGGAGGGACTGAGAAGTTGTCGATGTTCAATTTTTTTGCTAAGTCCTGGATCTTCACAATCCTACCTACGTCATCTTTAATTGGTCATAACCTGTGTTCAAATTCACTTCTCGCATTGGAATCTACACACTCAGGACCTACCGCTGGTTTCCAAAAGTGGCGTGGCAGTGGGAGAAACTCATGTGACACAAATACAGGAAATGACTCTGAGTTGGGGTGTCTCGGTTCTAAACCGTCTCAGTTATTACTCTGTTTGTGCGTCACAATAGAGGCACCCAGTTAGCGACTGATGCATTGTGGGATTATTTGAGTCCACTATGTGGGATAACAGAATTTGCACTAGACCCCAAAAAAAGGACGAACACACAATGTAGTGCACTATAACAGAACAGTGATCAATTTGAGGTGCAGCAGATGTATGCTTTTGATTTATCTCAAAACAGAGTGAACAGTTAAGATAACCTCCTGTAAACAGGGTTTATTCTATAGGTCCAGGTAAGGGATGGAGTCACTGTAAGGGTGGGGTTAGGATAAAGGCAAAAAACTTTAATCAGGGCCCATCATTAAAAAGTACACAAGCAGTGGCCGGGTTGGCTCAGTGGGTAGAGCAGGTGCACATATACTTTGAGGCTTATGTCTCGACGCAGAGGTCCAGGATTTGAGTCCGACCTGTGGCGATTTCCTGCATGTCTTCCCTCTCTCTCTCCCCTTTCTCACCTAGCTGTCCTATCAATTAAAGGCGGAAAAGCCCCCCCCCAACAACAACAAAAAAAAGTACACAAGCACATATCGTGAGCTTAGAATTATAAGGTTCTATCTCCACTTTTGGCCAAAATTGAGTTTTTGACATAATCTGATCCCTTAGGTGTTTATTAATGCCCGTGTGGTGTTATTTTTGTAAAAAAATATTTTCTTAGTTAGTTATTAATAAAATAAAAAGGTTCCATCTCACAAAATAGCTGGAATGTAAAAACTCTGATGCTCAATATCTCAGAACTACCCTAAACGGAGATAGAACCTTATAATTCTAAGCTCACGATATGTGTCTATGTGCACGATCACCAAGGGGTGTCTAGCCCAGATGATAGAATGACTCTGTGGAAACTCAACAACATATGCAGTGAGACGAGAGAGGAGAGATGGACGTATGGAGACAGACTGGCATGGAGAGCCGCCATACTGAGACAATGTGTCCATGGAATGTATAATTATCAGTGTGTGTGTGTGTGTGTGTGTGTGTGTGTGTGTGTTTTGTGTGTGTGTGTGTGTGTGTGTGTGTGTGTATATGTGGGTGAGGGGGGGAAGCTGCAGGCGACAGTGAGCCATTAGCTAAGAAGGTCTGCATCAACAGCAACTATTCTAATAATGACCGCCTTGGTCACAGACAAACTAATGTACTGGTGGCGTCTGCTATGTCCTATTGTGTTTATGTGTGTTGAGTGTGTTTCTGTGTTTCTGTGTTTCTGTGTGTGTGTGTGTATGTGTGTGTGTGTGTGTGGGCATACGGCTGAGTAAACATACCTGTTAAATTGTCCAAGGTGACACTTGGTCTTTATTTGCAGACATCCCTTATAATGCAATCCTGGCAATCCTTGTTCTGCTGAGCACTGGATTCCACACATATCCAAGTCAAACAGCATCAGCCACATCATATTTAACTTCATACATGATTATTTAAAAGCTTTTACAGTGTCATTTTCTTTTAATTATATGTTGTGCTTTTAGACTTTTAAAGAAGAATTTTTATACTACTGATAAATAGTTCCTCGTTAAAGCAGTGCCTCCTTACAAACAAATGTGACCTCATATGCGTGCATGCACACTTGCTGGCACGCACACTTGCTGGCACTTGCACAAACACACAGAAACACTGTCATATGGTTTTAGAAAACAGTCCGCCACCTCTAAATCACTCAACCACAGAGATTAAATCCCAAACTGAAGTGGATACCTCACCGCTTACCTTGTTTATTAAACCTCTGTGATTGGTTAATGTGTGCCATTTTGTGTAATCAGTCGCAATAATAAACCTGTCTTTGTTATTTAAGACCCTTCATCTTTTTCAACCTTTCATCTTGTCAGATGTTTTCCATTGTTTCCTCTGTTATTATACTCAAAATGCCTTTCCTTGCACAGCAGACTGTCTGTCAGTCTGTCCAACACTGACCCTACAGCAGCCTCACCTGGAAAATGTACTTCAGAAGCCCATTTTCTTCATGCCACATAATGTAGTAGTAGAAGATAACTTTATTGTCCCTGTGGGGCAATTGGGTTTGTTTAATATAGTAGTGGTAGTAGTTTTAGCTTTAAAGCAAAATCAAAATCTCTCTAATGGAATTGCCACAAACAATGGGTTCACTCGGTGGGGACAATAAATCAGCACTACATTTTCACATTGAGGTCTAAGTGACCAATAGGCCTAAACAGAGGTCAAAATGGAATACAAGTTATTGTCGCTTTATTAGCTGTGTTACATCAATTTTTAGAGCATAAACTGCTGCACAAAAGAGGAATGGTTTTCAGTAAGGAGAGAGGAGTCCATGGTACAAACATGTCCTCTGAATAAATGGTTAACTTGAGCAAGCCAAGAAGAAAATGCTGGGGGAAGTACAGAGAAAATAGAAAGAAGCTCGGAGAGATTTTCATTTGTTCCTGGCTTGCTAGCTCACCATCTACTGTAGTTAATGAACCAGCCCTGTATATATCACTATGTCACCAAGCCCCAAGCACTGTTTATTTAGCAAAGATGCATAGATGAATTTAGCGGTGCCACTTTCTGGTGTGACTGGGCTTTTAGAATCGTCCTTCAAACACTCAGTCTATTATGCACTAATAATGTAACTTAATGAGATTGTCTTGGTATAGCAATGTTAAGATGCTGATGGTCATCCACAAGTAAAGCAAAACTCAGGTGATTAATTCCTTTGTATCGAGTTCAGCCACAGTGTGCTCACAGTTATTTATTTTGATCCTAAGAACCTGTCACATTTCTGCTGCACTGATCTCACTTTAAGAGGATTATTAATGGCTTATTTAATCTAACTTGTAATGTTTGTTCTGTACAAGATACATTTATTTTTTTCCCCGCAAGCAGTTTATGAAATTGATGCTGAGGAGAAAAACAATACCAGCCTCAGAGTTGGCCACTTTAGAGATGTCTGGTTAACATGCAGTAGCAGAAGTTTTGATTAAGATAAAACACTATTTATGTTAACACTCCAAAGAGTACAGAATAATCCACTTTGCAGTTCCAGGGAAAAGACTTTATTATCATTCCAACTCCGATCGATTGGCCTTCTCTGTCCTTGCCTCCAGTCATCCATCCATCCTGACTGTGTGTATGTGTGTGTGTATGTGTGTGTGTGAGAGAGAGAGTGTTTTGTCTCTCCCAGGCTCTCCTGTCTCTAGGTCCTGGGAATCAAACACAGTAGCAGACAGGACACACAGCTGGCGTCATGTGGGAGGGGGGATGTATAGGTTAATGTGGTCATGGTCAGTTCAGCCGAGAGTGTATGGGTGTATTGGTGTATTGCTCTGTTTTACTAAAAGAGAAGGAGGACGCCATATTGACTTTATTCCTACATATTCACCTGTGTATTACTCAGGCGGTAGTCACGCTTTGCCAGACCATTCACACGCTGCGGAGCGGAGGAGGGTCTGGCTACTACACATAGCATTCTGGGATGGGACTAAATCATGCTCTGGTATATTGGCATTTCTTTAAACCAATCACAATCGTCATGGGCGGTGCTAAGCTCCGCATGGAGCCGCTGTAAAATAGTCGTGCGAGAGAAAACTAAGGAAGGAAGCGTAAGGAAACGGACATACTCTACCTGCATCCAGCGGGATATAGACTATCCAAGCGGCAACCTCCGGTGCTGAACAATGAAGCCAAAAACTGCAGTTCATCGAGTGGCCACTTGGCTGACTCCAAAAGGGAATCAATCCCCATTGACCCCAATGTTCAAATGCCCAACTTAAAGGTGCACTATGAGTTCCTGCATGGTTTCAGCGTGATTTCATTTTTGTCTCAAATGGTAGGCATCTCTCCTTGATTGGCTAGCTGCCTGCCCCCTGAACACACTGTGAATAAAACCCCGGTCTCTGGAGACAACACAGGGCCGTAAACGTCAAACAAACACTAGGGGCACCAAAATACAACAAATCACGTTCCAGCCAATCACCGAAAAGATGGTTGGGGAGGGGGTGGGGGTTAGTGACTGTTAGTCAGTTAGTCATGACAGTTACGGAAACAGGGGGTTTTAATTATATTCAGGCTTAAAGATCTGCATAATTAAGGACATGCCGCTTTAGGTGACCGGTGGCTGTGGTCAAAGGCTTCATTCAGGCTTCATTCAGTCGTTGTTTATACAGTCTTATGATATAACCTAGCTTCAGGCTGATGCGTAAATGTCAGACTAATTATGGCCTTTATTACATATTACATATTTTTGTTGCCTACCAGTTTTGTGCCCTTCCATAACATATTTTTCAGTGTCCCGTGATGGTACGAATGTTGTTTCAATAGCTTTTTCAGCCTGATTAGAAGAATCATTTAGAGGAGTCATTGAGTTCTTGAATGTGTTTTTGATGAATATTACTACCTCTACTCCACACCTTCGAACAAACTTAACAAAAAACTGAGAAATGTATTAGAACTCATGTGAGTTACATCCATTTGGCATAATCCTTTGTCATAAGAGAAATACAACTCTTTCTCCTAGAGATTACATGCATGTACTACTAATTTGCAGTAAATACATTAAGAGCGAAGCATTTCTTAGGATTTTTATTCACATAATGAGAACACATTTTTAGCTAGTGACCAATACACTATTAACATTTTCAATGGATTTCTTGAGGCACTCACAGGAGTAAATTAATGCACGTGGAGGAGTTTACTCTATTAACATTAAAAGGAATAGTTTCTCATTTTGGGAAATGAATTAAGTCGCTTTCTGGCAGAGAGTTAGAGATGTGGGCATTAAATCTACTTTCCAATCTTTCCATTAAATACATGGCAACCCATTATGAATTGTTGAATTGTTTTTAGTCTTAGACTTTTTTTGTGTGTGGAATAAACAAAGAACCTAGAAGGGGTTAATTACTGAGCTTTAGTGGTGCTGGTTGGTGCATTGTATATCAGGGAAGAGACACAGGTTACTGTTTCCTGATTCCAAGAATGGATTTTTAGCATGCAATGGCCACTCACACCCACACCCACACACACACACACACACACACACACACACACACACACACACACACACACACACACACACACGCAGACTAATAGAAACAGGGTCCAGGTCAACAATGTCACGTCCGTGTCCTAAACTAATGGAGTTTGAGGTGTCTGCTGTTTGTTATCTGTTCTTCAAAGTCTTCTTCTGAGAGATTGCTATCAGTCTTATAGTAAATGATGAGACTTGTGTCTGACTTTTGTACAAGGGTCTGTCACATGGGTGAATGCATGCTTGCCTTGAACTACAGCTGTTGAGTAGAGATCTTGTATCTATAAAGCTTTTTGGGATGCGTTGAGAGGGTTTTATTACCAACAAGTTACAAGTTATGTAGTTTTAACATGACAACGACGTCCGTCTGGGACTCTGTTTACATCTTCCTGTCAGTGTTAGCATTCACTGTCTGTGGTGTTAAAGGTTGAGGAGCAGCAAGTGAATATGACGAGTTTATCTTTGCCGGGCCTCTTAAGCTGATGTGTTTGACTGACCAAACTGTCTGTCTGATGGATACCTCTTCTTGGATTACACTCTCTGGCACAGGGCATAGATATCTGCTTCACATCTTCAAAGTAGCTGCTCGCTCTCTGCCTTTCCTAGTGTCCCAAAACACACACACACACACACACACACACACACACACACACACACACACACACACACACACACACACACACGTCAAACAGCATTAACTATGTCTATACTATCTGGATTATTACTATCTGTAAAGTGTCTCGAGATAACTCTTGTTATGACTTGATACTATAAATAAAATGTAATTGAAAATGAGAGGAACACAGGGATGGCAATAATCCAGTAAAAGTGCAATTAAAGAGAAGAAAAATTTGGAAAACGCGTATTCCATTTTGCTCTGTATCTGATCAATAAAATGACATGCTTGGGGAAATAAAATGTTTCTAAGTCAACTTTTGCACTGAAGATAATAATGATCAAAAACACCCATTTAGTGTTATAGTTGCTTGGCTAACCATAGCATGGCTAGAACGACGTCTAGGATACTTTTCCTCGCGTCAATGATGAAAAAGGATTGTCTACCTTGTAACATAAACGTAATCATATGTGTCGTGATTTCCCTGGCAGACAACTCATGTCATGTGCAGTTGTAACAGACTAGCTACAGCTACAACAGCTGCATGTAAACGATGGAGATACTAAGAGACAATTTTGGTTTCATTGACACTGTTCATATAATGAAATATATTAAAAACACAAACCTCCATTGCTTCTCTCCACATTGCCTTACACTATTAATCTCATAAAATATACAGAATAAGGATAGCACTGATACTGGAGTTAAAACACGCTCAAAATGGGAGGGTCTAGAAAGTAATATTCAGTTGGTTGTCATATACAATTTCACCGCTAGATGGGAGAGAAATTCCCAATGTAGCTTTAATTCGGTGTACCACTCTCATGTCTGTGTATGAAGTATGAAGCTACAGCCAGGAGATGTTTAGCTGGAGAAAGAAAAAGTTGAAAAAAGAAAAAGACTGGAGGCAAGGGCAAACAGCTAGCCTAGCTCTGTCCGTGAAATTTTTTTTTTATTATGTATTGTTTGTTTAATCTGTACTTAAACAGAAGTGGTTTTAGAGGGAGTAATGTGCTTTAATGGGCCAGGCTAGCTGTTTCCCCCTGCTTTGACTCTTTATGCTAATCTAAGCTAATTGCCTGCTAGCTGTAGCCTCATATTTAGCATACAGACATGATAGTGGTATCTATTTTCTCATCTAACTCTTACACTTAAAAAAGCAAATAATTGTATTTCCTAAAATGTTGAACTATTTGTGTAAGTGACATTTGCTGCTTACACAAGTAAGTGTCACTTCCTTAAAAACGTTTCCAAACATTTTTTTAAATGAGCAAAAAGTGAGCGCACTTAGAGGCCAGGCTCTTCGCAGATAAAAATTTTATGATTCAGTCTATTTTTTTTTATTATTATTGTATCTGCTGTTTCCATCAGAAGAGTGGCTCCGAAAAAAAGGTTGGTCACAAGCCAGGTGGTTAACATTCCTGGTAAACTTGGTTTCATGAGAGCAGATATTTACTGGATTCCACTATTTGAGATCATTAAGCTGTGAAAAAATGACACACAGGGTGGTGATTTACATTGTTCTATATTATGCTGTCTCACCACAGCCCATCCTCAAGACCCCCCCCACACACACACACACACACACACACACACACACACACACACACACATACAGATGCTACACAAGCACCATTTCCACCAGTAGCAACACATACAAACATAGTTGTAAGAGGAAGGATGTAATGTCATCTGAACCTCTGCCTCCTCTCCTCTGCTCCACCCCTCCGCACTTCCACCACTTCTCTCCATCTTCCGACTGAACCGCCTGTAGTTGCGTAAAGGAAAATAACACCCACAGCTTCACGTCAGAGCTGTAGACCAGATAAGACAGCGACTTCTCTATAGGCTATTTGTGCCTTTACAAAGGAAAAAGGAAGGAAACAATTAAATCTATATGTTGAATGAGCAAACAAATAAGAAAAGATGAAAAAAGGTTCCTCTGATAACATGAAAACTAGGTTCAGCTATTATATAAGCTACGACAGTTTCTACCTCAGTGTGAACACATGGGTCACACATTATTATGAGTAAGCATTTGCTATCCAGTTTCCTTACTGAGTGAGCAAAACCTTACATGAAAGAGCTGCCACTTTTTGTGTGTGTGTGTGTGTGTGTGTGTGTGTTGCTCCATCATTTACTCTGTCCCACCTGGCTATGATTAATTGGTATGACCTTTGACCCTCCATCAGAATAGCTGGTGGTGAGTTATGCCCGAGGGCATCTCTGCCAGCTAAATCATTTAGCTGGAGTGACTGCTGGTAAAACATCATAGAAAGGGCTTTTATTACACAGTGCTGTAAAAAAATCAAATAGCTTTTTAAGGATTTGACTCAGCATACAGTTCTTTGCGTTGAACAGTAGCTGACTACTAGTCATCTATTAATAGTCACCAAGTGTGACAGAAATACTGTATATATCAGTACAGAACATGTACACCATTGCTTGGTAAATTGTGACTTAAACCCCAATTAATCAGCCTGTTCTCAGAACCATTTGTTCTAAAAGCTACGAAAAGTTAAGCACTGTAATTTGTAAGCATTCCATGTTTTTTTTGTTGTATTCACTACATTGACTGCCGCTGTATAAATTACGGGTGGCTGCTGTATAAGTCGCGGGTGGCTGCGTAGGGAGGTGATCAGGTGGATGGAGGGTGCGTTAACATACTTTCAAGCCAGAGAGCGGAGTTCGCTCGCATCGGAAATGTATGTTCCTTAGGAGCGTTTTAATCCAAACCACGATATTGTCCTAATCTTAACTAGTTGTTTTGGTGCCTAATCTTAACTTCTTCTTAACTCCTAGCAGCAAAATGCTCATATTTTGTATACATTTATAAATTTAGCTTGCGATGCTTTGTACCTGGCTCAAAGGCACCTATTTTCGTATAACTGAACCACCAACTACCGCTGATAAAACGGAGGTCTGTAGCCGGAGCTCTGAAAAACAACTAACTAGTGCCGCTCGGCGTCATGGAGCTTGTAGCCAGCCGGCATCATGTGACTAATTTCGTAGGATATCATACAGACCAGTTCATGAGAATGCATTGAATGAGATATGTACAATATCAATATGTACAGTTTTTTGTGCACATGCATCATTTTCATGGGAACAATTCAGTAAGTTAGGGGATAACTCAGCATTATGTAGCCTTTAAGGGATATTCCCAACATGTCCTCCAAACCAAACCTAATCCTAACCCTCTACTACTAAACTAGATCATTTTCCATTCTCATATTTAACAACAGAATGTAATGGTCAGGGTTTGGTTAGGATTAGGCACAAAAACGACTCGGTATAGTTAATGAAAAGATCATGGTTTGGGTTTAAATCAGACATTACTTCACTTCCGGTTATACACACGTGATGCTGAACATGACATAGCTGTTTATTCCGTAAAGTAAAATAAAAACTTCCCGTTACATTATTTATTTATTTAATTCAATTTAATTCAATTCAGTTTTATTTATAGTATCAAATCATAACATAGGTTATCTCGAGACACTTTACAGATAGGGTAGGTCTAGACCACACTCTATAATTTACAAAGCCCCAACAATTCCAACAATTCCAGTAATTCCCTCAAGAGCAAGCAGTGCGACAGTGGCGAGGAAAAACTCCCTCTTGGGAAGAAACCTCGGACAGACCCAGACTCTTGGTAGGCGGTATGTGACGGGCCGGTTGGGCCATACAGACACACACACACACAGAGACACACACACACATACACCCAACCGTTGGGGGTGTGATGAACAGTGGCGATAATAGTCACATTAATAATGGAACAGTGACTGGATGTAGCGGGAAGCTGCAGGGTTCAGCAGGAAGCAGCATGACATTGCAGGGCACCACTGAGCTCAGCAGGGAGTGCAGCAGGACCACGGCGACAGCTGGAACCAGGATCTTGGTGCCAACGTTCTCCAAGGAAATACGCTGGGGGAAAAAACATAAGGACTCCGGGGAGTAAACTCCCCAGAAGCTAGGATTAGTAACAAGCATTTCTGGGACGGGATACACACAAATAGTAATAGTAATAGAAAGGGAGAGGAGAGAGCAGCTCAGTGTGTCAAAGGAAGGAAGGAAGTCCCCCGGCAGTCTAGAACTATAACAGCGTAACTAAGAGAGACAGGTCATAAGGAGATTTACAGGATACAAACACCAGTCTCCAGGGTAAAAGTCCTGAGGATGGCAGGAGTAGCTGCCACTATAAACGTTAAAATGAGTCGTAATTGCTGCTTGAACAAATAACGATTTAGTATTGCACAAAATTGGGGGACTTGGAATCGACATTAAACAATGGTTAAATTAAAACATCAGACACAGAGATATTCTGTCTTTTGGTCCTTGGGATGACTAAACTAATCTTCATGTGTAAAGTGGGTGTGCCCCTTTATTGCAGCAGCAAAACACACAAAAAAACAAGTCCTCCAAACCACAAGACAATATATGTTGTTCATTTCTAACTTCTGATACAACCATAGACTGTTAATATTCATGGACAATGCATCTGGTTCGGCGAAGGGCCGCAAATGCGGAAGTGTCTTAAACCTGCATTCTAGTGAAAGTGAAAGTGTGTAACGTAACGTAGAGTGTAAGGACTCCTCACTCTCGTTTAAATCGTCACATCCTCAACCAGGATGGCTGCACCCGTAATGGGTGATGTCACACATGCTCTGTTCATTAAAATAATACAGTCTATGGATATGACCCACAGGAGCATTTCATAAACTTTGTTTGGTTATGTTTAGGCACAAAAAGTAGTTGAAGTTTGGAAAAAAGATGGGTTAGGGTTATAGGGTTAGGTTTGGGTTAAGACACAGCACCCGGGATGGGCGCTGCGAAGGGCACCGACAAAAGGGGACATTGATGTGATTAAAACACCAAGGGTTAGGGTTATGTACTAATAGCTAAAATTAGTACATTTGTTATGTTACTTCACTTCGGGTTATGCATGTGACATAGTTCCTTTTGTTCTGTAAAGTTAAAAACCTCACCTAAACCTGGTCTCCTGGGGAAAAGTCCTGTGCTCCATTGACCCATCCACCACCCCAACCTGCCTACTTATGCAGAAGTTGGCGCTCTTAAGCTGTGGATCCACTTTTGCGACACGACTGAAGCGTGGTGCTGCGACGCCTCCCCTGAGCATTTTTGTAGTAGGATGTCTAGAACAAAGGACCCGCGAGGGACTTCCCCCAGTCTCCCCTGTGCTCTACTTCTATTGGACAGTTGCGTCGCATTCAACTGATTAATTTGCATAAAGATGGGCGTCGGCCAGCTTTTTGACACGCAGCATTTTTTCAAATGCAGCGCCGCCTTCCCGGGATGCTTCGCAGGCGCGTTAAAGTCGCTTGACGTCACCCATAAGAATAAAGTGGAGCACGGCGCGACAGAAATGTCGCAGGGCCAGGTGGATCTGCACGTTTACACTCCCTGCTTCGCTCCTGTCACAATTACTACAGCCACTAGAGGGCCTAAAACGTACAAAACAATAAAACATATGGGTCGTAATTGCTGATTGTACAAACGACTTACAAAGTCATTTTTCTCTCTTCTAAAAACTAGCTCATTTACAGTGGTTGGAGATACTCCGTCTTGCATAGTGTTCAGAAATGCCAATAAAGTCTGTTCAGAGCCTGCACACTGGAGGTTCAATACTTCTCATCTATGTCTGAACCTGTAGTGACCTTAAATATTTTCATGTCATGAACTCATTTAAAAACACACCAAAATACACAGAAATACAACTGCTGTCATTTGCACTGACATGCAGGGAAGGTGATTGAAAATGAAGTCCAAAACAGAATCAAGACAGGGACAAAGGTCATCGTCAGAACACATTGCCTAATGGGGATCATTATAGTAAATTAAAACCATTAGTCATTTTGCTTGAGGACCTCCACTTTAAGAGCTACTGGTCTGAAACGGGGGTGATCAGATAATAAGCCACTGTTTCCCCTTCCGTCCCTCTTGCGTCTCCCCTCTCTCCTCTCCTCCTTTTAACCTCCTTTTCTCTTTAAAGCTCTTCTCCTCTTTCTCACCCTCCAATCCATCATGGTTTTGCTCTTTGCCCTTGTGACTGTCAGAGAGGAAAGAAAAGTAACTGTGGTGATTGGACTATGCTTCTATATTCCTTACTAAAATACCCATAAAAACGTATCCACAATGCCAAATAAAAAACATATTGGCAATGACAGCAATAAATACACAGCAAAAGAAAAAGAACAGTCAAGCAAGGTTGGTTATTATATCTACTAAAGCACAAGGGTAAAAGCAATCAGTAAGTAAATCAATGTGTTAGTGATCTTGATTCATACGTCCTGGGATCCCTTGAGGTCACTTCCTTTACGGTATTTGTTGTGATGAGTCAAAGACGTCCTGTCATTGATAGCGCTAACTGTTCTTCCAGTGGCGGAGACAAATACAACACGCCCGAGAGAGAGCAATGTTTGGACACATGGACCACAGACAAAGCAGAGGACAAGTTACAGCCAGGGATGCAAAGAAGAGTAAATCCAATTCAGATAATGTACTGCACCTCTGAGAGATCACCTCTGAGAGATCACCTCTGAGAGATCACCTCTGACAGATCACCTCTGAGAGATCACCTGCAGAATATAGCTCCTTTCAATGTTGTGCTGCTTTCAGGGTTGTAGTCAAGACCACAACCGAGACCAAGTCATCACCAAGACCAGTGAATCGAGACTGAGACAAGACCAAGACATTGAGGGGCTTAGACTGAGTCAAGACCAAGACCGCTGTGAGTCCCACACTGCATTACATGTGGAAAATGTTAACAATAGGCACTCATCAAATTGATCTAAATGATTCATATTCATAATAAAAATGACCCACAGAAAACTAATTAAGAGTCTTCTTCCTTCACCTCTTTATCATGTATCATGAGAAATGCCTTGATAAAATAATCAAAAGGGATTGCAGAGTTGAATTTTATTTGTAGGAATTCCCCTTTGTTTTCTATGCGCAAACAAGTAATGATGCTAACACACAAATCAAACGATGCACAGGCAATTTAGTGATATCCCTGCAGTTGTGGTCTCGACCGGTGTCTTTCCCGAGATCGGGAGTAAAAATGCAGTCGATTTGGCCTTCATGGATTTCATTTGTTCATAGACGATCTTCAGTACTACTAACACTGGCTTCTATTGGTCGTTTTATCATTTGTGGAGTTTTGTCTCAGAATACCACATTACTTGTGTCACAGTCCTTATCACTGCCAACCTAACCGCTAGCTTTTACAGGGCTGCAGACACAACACGTGCTGCCACCGCAACACACAGTGTTGCCAGGTGCTTTTCCGTGTTTGACACAGTTTTTGTTAAAACTGTGTCAAAGAGGTTATGATTCAATTGTTCATTTTTGATTCTGTAGTTACTGGGGTTGACAGTATATCAATACATACAGTATTTATCATTAAATGACCACGGTGTTCTCTAAAACAGCATCGATAACATATTTGTTGCAGTTTTGTTGTATCAGAATAAATTTGATCAGTAAGGGTCCCAAGATGACAGATAGGAATGGAAAATGACAGTTTCTGCTGTATACAAATGACATACATTTTCTTAAATTGCTTTTTCTTGTGAAATACTGGAACATATAACCTTCTCAGGACGCTAAAACCTATTAAATGAAACTATTAAAGAAGGGAACATCGCTTTTTGGTTTGGAACTGCTCACAGTTTATAGATGTCCAATCTGTGGCATGGGAACCTGACTGGGTATAAAAAGTTGACAACCACAGCATTTATTAATTGTTTTCCAGTAAACTTAAATGGATACAAATGGACATATTTGTATGAAATTGTCACACAACTGTAAATGGTGAAAATACAATGTAATAGAACTGTCACAGTGTGCCCTATAATGATCACCGGAGGTCCCACTGTAGCTTGCCCACCTTTTTATTTACCACTTTTATTAGCTGCAGCTTATAAGTGAATACTGCATTTCTATAAAAGTCTCCAGCAGGTCTTCCTCATCTGAACCTCATGGACCCAGCCCCCTCCTATTAGCCTGTAGTCCACTCACTGAGTGATAAATAGCCACTGAGTCATGGCATTGATCCCCCCAGAGGAAATAGCCATTGAATTAAACCGTAAGGTTACTAACAATGATGGGGACTTCACTCGACTCCTGGGAATTGATCAGTGCTCTTAAAAGTGTCTCAATATGGCTTCATATGAAGCTCAATTTTCATGGCCTCACAAACATAGAATATAGTAACAGACACACCCATAAGCAAAGCGGGCAGCAGGACTGTATGAAACAGGATACGCCTGTTTATTTGTTGACCTTTCAATGAACTGCGGTTGGTCCACCACCCATGGCGCAGTGTTCCTATGTGTAGGCCGAATAGCTAGACGTAATTACCCGAGTCATATGAAAATCTTCTGAAGCACAAGAGAATTGCTACAGTCAGGCCGGGTAGGCAGACTCAATCTGATGAAGCCCTATCATTAACATAAATAGGGATAAGAGACATGAAAAAATAAAATGAAATATAAAAGGCCTTGTGTTCATTGTCTGAGTTGTGTGTGAGAACGTACGTGTGTGTAGGAGTGTGAGAGATGGAGTAGGCGGCAGTCATTACAGAATCAACAGCCTACACTGGAGATAGAGATTGAGATAGATGGATGAATAATTGATCAAAGGAAGAGAGGGGTGTGTGAACCAGTTAAAGCACAAATAAGATGGACAGCTACGTTTCACTTGCATTTTTGGAAACATTGTGAAATGTAACATGCTCAAACAGCAATTTCCGCCATAAACAATCTGCCATTGACAGTACTCTGTAGTACTTCATTGTTGGCATATTCAACTTTCGGTTTGTCCATTTGTCTGTCAGCAGGATTAGGAAACAACTATACATGCCTGCTTTTACTAACTTGGTGGAAGGGTGCAACATGGGCCAAGAATAAGCCCATTGTATTTTGGAGCAGATCCGAATCATGGGGCAGATACACAAATTATTTATTACGAGAGAGTGCTGCATTCATGCAGTGTCGGAATAATCGGGAAAATTCACTCTGCGTTAACATTGTGAGTTAGGACAAGCCTTGGCGGAGGTCTGCGCTCTCCGAGTGCCCTTCTAGCTTTGATAGAGTAACCTGGCATCCTGTTCAAGTAGTGTTGTTGGTGTTATTTTGTTGGTGTGCATGTGTCTGTGTATGCGTGTGCGTCAGAGCAGCCCTCTGCGCCCTTACCTTAAGTGATGCTGACTGCTGGTCCCCTTGGTAACACTGACTCATTTCCTTGTTAGTGTGATTGGATGACGTTCCCTTTGGGATCTTCATAATGAACTCTGTCTGCCACTCTGTCTAGATTGGAGTGTAGACACAGTGGGAAATGGCTGCTATTAAATTAATAAATAAACAAGACAACACATTATGGAGTGAATCATGTATTGATACATGACCAATTTCCACCTGTCTACTAATCAAATACTGCATGCTGACATTTTGAAATAATGGGTTAACCTTTAATAATAAAGATCACGCAGACTCTTTGCAACGCAGAATCCTCTTCAGAGGCACTAATTAATTTCATCCTCTCTGAACCTGAGATCATTAAAGGAGAACTCCGGGCAAATTTTACGTTAATCTTGATTGCTTTACGTATATGAGTACTGCCGATAGCAGTCTGGTCTGTTTCCATGTAGTTACATAGTCACTGATAGGACCACTACAGTGCTCAATTACCTATTTTTGAGGGGGGAATAAGCTTCAAAATGTCGCCGCAAAAGCATGAACTGTCCTCTGCTATGCTACAAATACACATGGAACTGCTGTGTGATGATTATTACCGGAGCCTGGCTGAACACACTCACTCATCCCAGACGGCAGCTAGCAGCTAAGAGGGTAGGTGAATTTAAACAATGGCTAAGTTGCTAAATGCATCTTGTTGTCATGTAAGGGCCCTGTTCATGTTGAACAGACATTTTAATTGGATTTTGTGTCTGTTAAGAGGCACAAAGGCACTGTTTATCTTATGCCCCCATAACTGCCGTTTTAGCTGAGTGGGAGCTCTCGGCATTAGCTGCAGCAGCTCCGTGTTGCTAGCACCGATTCGGCTCGTTTTTTTGCTATCGGCAGTACTCATATACATATAGCAATCAAGATTAACGGAAAACTTGCCCGGAGTTTTCCTTTAAGTCTTCCTAAAATATAACAGTGGTGGTTTGGCTTTAATACAAACTCCTTGTTTGTATTCTATGTGAACAGTAAATATGTCATGTGTAGATACATATCCCATCTACCTCAATCCCCTTCGGATCACTCTTACCTCTATCCCCTATGGATCACCCTGGCTCACTTCAAACCACTGCATTTCCTTCAGGCTATGTGGTTTGACTAATTGGTCTCTAAATATTTAAAGAGTTTCATTAAAAAATGACATAGTCACCATTTGATCTGTGTGTGTGTGTGAGGCCACGTCCACACGGACCAAAACGATCTTTTTTTCCCCCCGTCTTCCCTGGTATCGTTCCAAGAAAATTCCAAACGGATCCATTTGTAAATGACTCAACATGCTACTTCATATGCCAGGCCTATAGGTGGCGCTGTTTCTGCTACAGAAATTCACCAAAAACGGAGACGAAGAGGTGGAGCATGCTTGAAGAAACCAAACACGAGCTAGCTAGCTACATGCTACCTTCGATGCTACATTGCCATGTGGTTGTGGGCATTAGTGATGATTGATGATTTCTTTATTTGAAAGGGGACAGTGAACATTAATCAACATTGAAACAATGTAAATGTTCCCGAGTTAGCTCAAAAGTGCTAATTTTCATCGGTAGTCCCCCAGCCAGATGTAAAACAGGCAGCTTTTAAAAATGACAGATATAAAATCACAAGATAAAATGACATACAACACATTATGGTTAATTAAAACAAGTCATATAAAATACTTATATAATGTTTAAATGCACACATAAAACATTAGTGCCCACAAGTTTGGCTCCAGCCGTTTTTTTGAAATAAAAATAATGACAAAGACTTTCTAATGGTTGCCAGCACTGTGTTCCATTGCTGTACTGCTCTTACGGAGAAGACAGCCTGACCAAAAGCTGTTTTTCTCTGGGGGATGATGCAGTCTTCACTCACTGCCCCTCTACCCTAACCTCACTGGATCTAAAATGTATAAAATCACATAGTGGAGGAGGTGCTAAACCGTGTCTGATTTTATAAACTAAACAGATATTTTTGAATTTAATGAGATTATCCCAGGTAAGTAACTGATATTTCCTCAGAATACTACAGTGGTGGTAATGGTATGGTTTTTTTATCCAGTATTTTTAATGCTTGTTTGTATAATATTTCTAATGGTTTTATTGTTGTAGAGTGGGTATTGGACCAGCTTATTAAACAATATGTTATGTAGGATCCGTTCTCTTAATACATCCATGATTAAGACGGTTGCATGTTTATGTAGGTGGTGGCGTTGTTATGAGACGTTGTCGTGGGGTAAGAGGTCGAAGGCTAGAGGTCGAGGTGTGTGGCGATGACATCATCGATACGCAAGTATGCGGCTTCGTTCGCGAGGGTGGCGTTTTTCTAAATTTTTGCGTTTACAGGATTCATTTGGATGATCGGCCAAAACGATGCAAAACCAAAAAGCGTTTCCGTGTGGATGGCCCCGAGTGTGTGTGTGTGTGTGTGTATGTGTGTGTGTGTGTGTGTGTGTGAACTTGACATTGTTTTGTTAGTGCATCACCCCAGGGATGCGAGTTAGTGGTCATAACGGAGGTGTTTGCTAACTTACTATCTGTCTGCATTCCTGAGCCAGATAAAATAACAAGACAACACAATACAAAACCCAATGCAAACACATTCCATACAACAGACAATAACCGGGGTGGCAGCGATGTTGTTACAGTGGCGTCTCATTTAATTTTCACTCAGCGTGCATTCTCAATCTCCTTTGGATCAACCTTACCTCTATCCCCTATGGATCACCCTAGCTCACTTCAAACCACTGCATTTCCTTCAGGCTATGTGGGTTGACTAATTGGTCTCTAAATAATTAAAAAGTTTCATTCCAAAATGACATAGCCACCATTTGATCTCTCTGTGTGTGTGTGTGTGTGTGTGTGTGTGTGTGTGTGTGTGTGTGTGTGTGTGTAGGATTATAAAGACTTCAGATAGACATTTAGCAGTGTCAAGACAATCCCGTTACCTTTTCTATACTATGAGTGTGTTCACTTTCTATTGCCTTCACCTGCAACATTTCCTGAATCACACTGTCTGGATGTGGATATTAACTATGAGGCCTCATTCAGCTATTCATGGCAGCAGCTGTTTTGGCATTAGCCACGTAAATCCAGTGACATTCCCTCCGTCTAAAAGCAGCTCGCCCACAAAGCCCAGCCACTAGATCAGTGTGGCAGCCGCTGATGGGAATCAGCAGCGAGGCCCGTTTAGCCTGGCAGAACAACACAGGAGACAAGTGAGTAAATGCATATCCAAACATCCATGCATATAGCATCCCCCCCCCTTGGAAGTTTTCATGTTTAATTCGTGTACAACATTGAGTCAAAGCAGATTTACATGTAACGTGGCTTTTTTTTTTACATTCATCAACAGAAAAAGATCCAATGGCAAAACTAGATCTCTACAAAGTGATGCAAATAAATAGTAACAGTTTAAGTACACCTTTATCTGCAAGGTCCATCTTTTGGTGTGTCTGTGTCATTGGCTAAACCTCAACCATAAAGACAAAAGACCACTCCAAACAACTCTGTGATTTTCTCTGTGACTGAAAAGCACGGTCAGCAAGATGGATACAAGAACATTTCCAAGTCAGTGAACATCCCCTGGAGTCCAGTTATGACAGCTGTAAATCTGCCCAAAGCCAGAAAGAAACCGAGTGAGCATGCAAGAAGGAGACTAGTGAGCGGGGCCACCAAGAGACCTACGAGAGACCGTGCCTACAGTGAAACAGAGTGTGCAGCGGTTGGCTGGCTGCTTCACCAGTCGCAGCTTTATGGGAGAGTGGCAAAGAGAAAGCAACTCTTAAAAAAAAACAAAAAACAAACAAACTCATATCTCAGTTATAGTTTGGCAGAAGTCAGCTTGAAGAAATGGTCTGATGAGAGCAAAGTTAAGCTTTTGTGAGAACATTTCCTTTTTCCCCTTCATGTGGCTTTAAAACATGTTCATGTCCTGCGGTGGTTGTATTTGGTACCAAACGTGCATCAAGTCAATGCTGACACTGAGGGGTTAAATACTTAAATTCAACGGTATTTTTATGTTGATCAGTGTTAAAAACAGCACAATCTTATTAAATTCAATGCTGTATGACAATAAAAGATGAAAACTACCTAGGTGGGGGGGTATATGTTTTATAGGCACTGTATAAAACCATGTGCACAGAAACACACAAGGTTATTATTGCCAAAACAGCTTGCGAAGCAGCAGTTCATAGAAATGTAAATATTGCGCCATTTCCTATTGCCTCTCCATCCGTTATCATCCTCTACCTGTACAAACATAAAGGTATCATAATCTTATTAACATAACCCCCCACCACCACAAACACACAGTGCACATCCTGCACTCAGGAATATATGCATGCAGCTGTGCACAAAGTGGGTCAACCAGGACACTTTCTTGAACCACAAATAAATTCGGGACCTTTTGACACACACACACACACACACACACACACACACACACACACACACACACACACACACATTTTATTCCCAGCTTTTGACAGAGGAATACCCTAGTTTTGCAGTGCTACTGGCCAGACAGGAAGTAGGAAGTGGAGAAAGGAAGCACGGATGGCTGATGACAATGCCTTCCACATCCTACTGCTCTGCACAGCACAGCTAGGTCAGACTCTGGTGGAAGTCCATTCATCCACAGCCACTGTCTGCTTGGCTGAAAGATTTAGAGACTAATGGTATTAAGACCACTGATTCAGAGGAATGAACTGGACAGATTTTAAAATGTAGCACAAAAGTTAATTCCAGTCAAGTCCAGTCTAAGGGAAATGCTTTATAAACAGCATGTCTCAACTGTTAACATGCACAAAGCAGCTTTACACTGTAATTAGACTGGTTAAAAATAAATATTAAAGCCACCCAAGATGACCGGAATGTTTGATCACCTACACCGCCTCTGGAAGTTGTGAGTGATGATTTGGTTACATTAAACTCATCAAAGAGTCTGTAAACCATCTGACTGCAGAAATGGAAATAATTCTATCAGACAGCTTAGACAGCGATCAATGTAAAAAGGATTATGGTGGATGGGGACTCTGCTGGGTCAGAGCGAGGTACAGTATCTGGTCAACCGCAGCCAGATCATTTAGAGCAGTTCCAGACAGGATTTGATGACTCCAGATCATTGTATCCTTGGTTCGACTATGATGAAGTTAACAGTAGAAATATAACCTTCGAGTTACAAAGTAATCTACCAGCAATGTGCACTTGCACTTTGCTTACATTCACATGCTCTACACCCCAAACGTTTCCCCCAAACGACCTAAATGACAAGATGTATGGGAAATCTGGTGCCGTGAAATTTACAGCACTTCCATAATAACACCAACTTATTGGTCAATGGCAAAGTATCTCAAAAGTGATGGGAAGATTTCCATTTAATTATTAGTCAACATGTAGGGTCCCAAAACGTTTTTGGCTATCCCTGAGCACTCTTTCAGTGCCACCATCACACCAGAATAATATTTTCCAACCAGTTATCTTACAAACAGATAGGTAGATTGCAAATAATCTACCATGTTGTAGATGTTTCCATGATCCAAAAACCATAGCGTGGACGCATGATAAATTCACACAATTGACTTACAGCCTTCTTTACTTTGACATTCATAAATCATCTGAAGTGACACCAGCAATCTCCGCACATGCTCATGTTTACCACCATCGCTAGACTGTGATGCTCGACCATAGCTTAAATCTATTGAAAAAAATACCAAGGAATAGAGGTGAAAAGTCTTATGTTGGTGAGTACCCCGTTCTCTCAGCAGCATGCTGCTCCCCGCTGTCAAGGGGGCAGTTTGGACATCCTGTTGGTAGTGATTTCCTGCCAGTATAAATACCAACACCACAATTTCATCATAATAGCATCAGCTTTGCTTTGCTTTGCTTGGTTGGATATTCTCTTTGGGGTATTTAAAAGAAAAAGAAAAAGAAAAGAAAAAAAGAAATACACAGATCAGCTATTTATGTCTAGATACATCACATGTGGACACATTTTAATTCCAGATGTGAATAAATCCAATGATAGCAAACTAGTGTCACAGTTTGCTATCATTGGATTTATTCACACCTGGAATTAAAGTTCAAAAAGGAGGAGCCTAATGCAGGAGACCAGTAGGCAGGTTGATAGAACGAAAAGCAAGCTTTAATAACATAAGCTGGATCCAAAAACAGGCAGGCCACAGATGGAAATCCTGAAACCCAACAAACTGGAGAAAACTACACACTAAGATACACTGAGAGCTAGGAACAAACACAGACAGACTGACAGAGAAACAAGAGAACACAGAGACTAATATACACAAGAAAACGAGGGTGGTAACGAGGGACAGGTGAGATGAGGGCTGACAAGGAACAGGTGAAACACATCAGGGCCGGCCAGACAATCACAAAAGGAAAAAAGGAAACGTTTCCAACACGCTTGCGTGTCGCGTGAAAAATAGGCGTCGGTCCTATCTCTAGCATGCGCGCATTTTCGGCGCGGCTCGAGACGCGCATGTCTAACCTGTTAACATGGGAGCCGAAATAAAAACGGACACGCTACGCTGCTGACACGCTCACGCCACGCAGCCGGTGTGCAGGAGGCCTTAGTCTGTTCCAACGAGGAAGCATTGAATAGGGGGCAAACTAGGAAATGTGTTTTAAGAGGGGCTGCACCTCATCACCCTTATTTGATAGCTCCTTGACTCCTCGGCCCTTGGCTGAACCGAAGTTGTTCTGTTGACTCCTCGGTGAAGGCCGTCTCAAAGCTCTTGTTATTAGAGGGATCTCCGAGGAGCTACAGGCGAGGAAACACAAGAGCAGCCTTCCCGGAAGCCGCGCAGCTGAAGGAGATGCTAACTCCGCCCATAGAGTTGACAAATTCATGCAACGCGTCAGAGGTAAAGGACGTGGCACTCCTCTAAAACACATTTGCTCATTGCCTCTCTCCTCCCATGATATCCTAGCGTCTCTCCTAAGCCTCCTCGTGGGAAGGACTAAAATGCGAGAAAGGGAGGCAAGTGGAGGACTCAAGGAGGCAATTTAACGGTTATGAGATGCAACCAGGGATGAGACGTCCTTTCCTCTGAATCGTCATGTGAATGTGTCAGCTGTATGGGCGGAGTTAGTAAGGGCTTTCAGCTGCACGGCTTCCGGGAAGGCCGCTCTTGTGTATCCTCGCTCATAACTACTCTGTGATTCCTCCTCGATGGGGCAGGAATAAGCACTTAGAGACGGCCTTCACGACGGAGGGCCAGAACGAATTCCAGTTCAACCGAGGAGTGAGGAGCTATCAAATAAGAGAAGTAAGATGCACCTTATGTGTCTGTCAATAAAGCAACTGACAAATCCACTGATACTGTTTAATTCGCAAGCTGCTGAGTAGTCAGAAATGAGCTGAGCAGCTTAAAAGGACACGACTCGTCAGTCCTTAGACCTTAGTTCTCATTGAGGAGGAAGGGGAGTAGAGGTGACTGAATCATGAATCAGAGGAGGAATCATGGAGCGTAGACAACAGCAGTCGCATGGCGATGGGAGTGGGTCAAGCTCAGATTAAGGGTGTGGAGGAGAGCATGTGTTTAGAAGTGTCATGCTGGATGAAGGTGAAGAAGGGAATAAGTGAGCTGTGAGTGGGGGATGAGGTGACATATAGATAGACAAGAGTTCATGATCAGGCCAAAGGGAGAGCTACAGGGTGTGGATGGGAATGGATTCTCTGTGTGAGGAGAGCCTAGCATGGTTTCACAGTCCCTACAGAGCTGTATTCATCGCTATATAAGTACGCTCCATGGCTGGACTGTTCATAAAATGCAACATGTGTTAGCCCTTTATTTCTGGCTCAGGTTCTGGCAGAGTTTCTCTGGCTCGGTATCAGCACTGGAGCCGACACGCAAAGGTCAAAGCTAATAATGTGGCGAGGAAGCGCTGGGCTCAGCAATAAGATGGCTAGTAGAATAGATTGAGCATGCATGGGAGCGGCGTGGTTAACGTGTGAAACAAAGCGAGAAAACGCAGCTCGACTGCCAACAAAAGGCAAGATTGAACAGCAATGAGGCGCACGTGTGACTAAAATGCTGACTTCACACCAGGCGTTGTGTTATATCCAACCTCCGGTTCTACTTCGGATAATAGAAAATACAGCGGATTGGATTGCTGTCATGGTGTATAATCTATACAGCGCAGAATTTTTAATGGTGTGTGATTGTGGCAAGTGTGATTGAAGGTAATGGAAGAACGATTGCCCCTCGTGATTTATTAAAGAGAAAGCTATTAGTGGCTGTGTGAGGCGCTGCTGCCGCTTCAATTATCATTAGATCCAGTTCAGACCAGTCAGCTAATTGATAAGAGAAAAGTGCAAGGCTCATCCCGCATCTTCCTAGCTTTTCACATCAAGTAACTGTGGATCTGCTGAGAGAAGTCGGCAGCTGTAAGGATGACACGGCAGTTGGACTTTTACTCATTTACTCGCATTGAAAAACAGTTGAGGTTAGAGGTCAGAGACAGTTGCAGAGCAGCAGTCGTAGAGCTATTAGGGGTGTTTTGCCTTGATCAACCTCATTTCAGTTGTTTCAAGTTGCCTATGAATGCTATTTTGACCCCTCTCTCTCCATAGAAATAGTTTTTTTCCAAACTGATAAGCAATTTAAGAGGCTAAAGTATGTTACTGTGATTACTTACTTATTATTGGGACCTGCAGTCGGATTCCCAGATTACTGTCAGCAGCTGCCTTTGTCACTGAATTCCATGCGAGCTAATATCCCAAATTCTGGAATAGGGCGAGGCCTGGTGATGCTGGGGAAATCCAGTCAAAGCGTCCTTGGGAGTTGAGGCTCTGCCCAGTTTGGCAGCTTCATCTCTGGAGTCCAATGCCAGATAATATCCCTTACCCTACTCCCTACCCTCTGGACAACTGGCAGTGACCCGGGCAATTCTGCCACACACACCTTCACACCCACAAACGCATGTTTGCCTTGTCCCCAAGGCAACCAAACATGTCAAACACATCCCTTGTACGGTTCATGGTGTGCGTATCTGTGAGTTAAGTGGAAGTAAATTACTCATTTTGCCCTCTGGTTGGTGTTTTCAGGAGTAAACTTTAAAGTTGCTTATCTCTCAGCATCATTTATAATCCGGTAAACAGCGTACATGTAACTACAGCCACGGCAGCACCCTGCAGCTCAATTTGGCTCAGCGTTAGCAATGCAGGATTCTGTTCTCAAGTGGAGTCTGACTATCGCCACAAGAGAAGTAGAAGGAAGTCAGGCCCTTGACTTCCACACTCCAAACATGTAAAATATGAGCAATTTGGTGCCTGAGCTCCTGCTGCTGTGGCCGCCGATGTGTGAAGAGAGTGCCTCCACGCCTCACAAGCCCTGTTAATATGAGATGTAGCATCTACAACCAATCATTTTTACCACATCAGCTATGGATTTGTGGCGCGGCCTGGGAGTCCTTTTTAATCCCTCTAATTCTTTCCCTGCTCCTAATCCTTTTTTAATTCAACTCTCTCTGTCAATTACAAGGTCTCAAGCCCAAAGTGTAGGTGTAGGATTCTGTCAGCTTATTTTGGCGGACGTGCTTCTCAATTTAAGACTTGTTTCAATATGTCTGGAAGAGCACAATAGAGGACGATTTTTTAGAGTTCAGGTGGGACGTGTTGTCTGGATTCAGGCTGAAGACAGATGCTTTTGGTCTGGAGCCATTCATTTACAATTGTTGCTAAATTGAAGGGGGAACAGACACCGTATCTGACCCAAGCTCTGACTTTTAAAGATCAGCAGACCATATTAGCAGTCTCAACATCTTTGGGGTCATCTTTGCCCTAGTAAACCCAGTGTTAACCACATGCCCTGACCTTTAGCATCAAACTTGTTTGGGTCTTTTTGTTTAGTCTGATGGTCACTGTGGATGTCTCATCAATCCATTAGCTAACAGGATGGGCCAGGCTTGAGGTCAGAGGTCAGAGCAGGAAAAAAAAGAAGGAAGGAAGGAAGAGCAGCGGAAGAATAAAGAAAAAACTAAAAAACTTCTTTTGTTGTCAAACAGATGTACAATGATGAAACCAGAGATGGCTGTTGAAGTAGGAAGTAGAAGAAAGCAAGACTAAGCGCCTACAGCCACACTAGCAGCTCTGTGAGGCTTCACTTTGGTACAGCGGTGCTTTGAGCTAATCGCTAACATCAGCAAGCTAATATATGCGTACAATGAAAATGCTAACATGCTGTAGTTGGCATATTGTTTACCATCATCTTAGTCTCGCATTGCCAGACCTATCTCCACAGCGCTGCGAAGGAGGGTCTGGCTAGTCCACACAGAATTCCTGGATAGGAGAAAAACGGGACTATCCCGTAAATGAAACGTCCTCGATATAGACTACCATCATCTTAATTAAGCCATTTGCATGCTAACATTCTCTAATTAGCGCCAAACACAAAGTAGAGCTGAAGGTAATGAATGTCACTGATTTTGCAGTTGTTCAGTCAAAAACAAATAAAAAAATACTTTTGTTACTTTTATTACTTTTAATACTATATAATTCGTCTGGGTCTCAGATGCATAAATGTCTGTACAGCCATGACAGTTTGTAGAGACAATACAAAAAAAAGAAAATTCATGGCAAACCATGAAACAGTTATTGAGATATTTCAGTGTGACCACAGTGGTGGACTGACTGACCGCTGGACATCTCCGCCCCTAGAGCCAGGCCACTAACGTGTCCAAAACTTGAGCGACTGCTTTTGTTGCTAGGCTGTTGAAGTAAAAGTAGAAGAAATGAAATAAACGACACTTGCAATAAATGTAACCATCAAACCCAAGCACAAGAGATCAACATTATGACGGCTAGAATTGCTCCTTTGCCACCAACCACAAGCAGCTAGTCTATCTAACCTCGCCCACCGCAGTGTGATTATTAGTCCTACCTCTAAAGGCCTGGAATGCTCTTTAGAGGCCTGCTGTACTTTATGGTACATGCGAATCGTCGGTGCCCGCAGTTTGCTGACAAATCATGTACTTGCCTCCCTCTGTGGTGCCCCTTTCCTCCCGGCTTACGACTCTCACCCACAAGTCTCTTATCCCCCAAACTTCCAATAAAAACTAATTTGGCCTCTTGGGAAATCAAGCCAACTTTGGCTGAGGAGTGGCACCAACTCCAAGTATCCCATTGTGCTTTCTGTATATGGCATTCCACTACTCCACTCACTTTCTGTTTGCCTCTTATTCTCTCTGCCATTCTCTCAAACTCCATGCTCTGCTACGGCTATTTCTTTCTCCCAGACCCCCACCTGCCTTCATCCTTATTGCAGATGAATGCGCAGCTGCAAAAAGGCCCTTCCACAATATGGTTATTGTGTACCCTGGACATTTATATGGATGGGTGCATGATCCCAACTCGCAAATTCAATATTCTAGCTTTTAGTGTCGTCACAAAAAGATTATCTTTCACAGAGAGCTATTTGTCAACTCAGTTATGTGTGAACCCAGTCGTCACATGGCAAAGCCCCTTCAATCTTACGCAAAACTTCCTTGACTTCAGGGATAATTTAAGAATCAATTAACCTGGTAGGAGAATGAACAGACAATTGGTTCCATGTAAGGCAATGCAATGAAGCTGGGGCATAATGCATTAGCTTTGAACAAAAGAAAGGGGGAATCAATGAGTCTTCCATTATCATAACTGATTTACATTCATAACTTGTATCATTACAGTGACAGGAGACCCACCAATGGTGAGGTTCAGGGAGCAGGCTGGTGCTTACATGGCATAATTGGCATAATGGATTACTAAAACACTTTAGAACAAGCTGTCAAATCATAAATGACAACATCTTCACTTTCAATGATCCACCTTCAAACATGAATTGTGGATGTGATATCAAGGTAGGCTGTAGAGCTTCCGACCAACAATCACCATTCAGACCAAAAATCACCATTATCTTATTTACCACAATTTTTTTAACAACCTCCACAAATGAGGGATTCTCTGTGCTATACATACATTCCGGATGGGAGAAAAACGTGCTCTGGTTTATTGGCATTTCTTTAAACCAATCACAATCATCTTTGGCGGAGCTAAGCGCCGGACGGAGCAACGGTGCCTCTGCAAAATAGCCTCGAGAAGGAACTTGCTTTTGTGGAACGTGTACGTTCAAAAGTAGTTTTAGTTGTGCAACAGAAAACTCAGATTGGACAGATAGTCCTCACAAATCCAGTGGAGGTTAGAACGCCAACTCAAAGGAAGAGGAAGGTGACGGACATCCGGCCAAAATGAGGGACAACCGGCGGAATTTCCAGCGGCACCTGAACAATCGCGGAAATTTAAAGGTCGTCAATATAGACTATTGTGAGGAAGACCTGTAGTTGTTCAAAATGATGCAAATCAAATTGAGGACGCTGTGATTCCAACATGTGGTTGCTACTTGTTTTGGAATTTTGATAGTAGTATCCACTGAGATTTTGTGGATGAGTTTGCGACTACTCTAACTAAATGACGATGTTAACACAGTTAAGTGTTTCCACAAAAAAAAAAAAGAGTGACTGATTTCGAGAATAATGCAGTGATTTGGGTCTGGATTGGGTAAAAGACTAAATGCTTTTGGGATAAAGTTTTGAATGGACAGTGAGGGAGCTACGAGTTTGTGTTTTGAGCTGTTTGTTTCTTTTTAAATGGGCTAATGATACATGACTGCTATGCGATATCTTGAGTGATTGTGTGTAATTTATGCTTTTATGTAAACCCATAGACTGTATAACACTGGGTAAACCCACTCCAACTATGCAGAGCTGTATACAAATACCAGTCTCTGACCACTGGGATTAACTGTCATCTGCTGCCCCCCAGTGTTGAATATTGAAATAACATCAGCTCTGTACCCAGCTGATGTGGTCTTTCAATATGATTATATACTGTTGCATTAGCTACTTTGACCTTCACATTCACAACTATGTCTGGTTTATTTATATGGCTGGATTCATTTAGGATCTCTGTCTTGAAGTATTTTAATGATTAATAGCAAAAAAGTTTAACCCTTTGGCCACTCTGAATTATCAAATAGATATTCAAGAATGGATCAGTGAACATTTCCAAAGACAAGATAGAAAGATTAGTCATAAGAGAAGTTTGTTTCTTTACTTTATCGCTCCGAGAAAGGCAGTGCTGGTTTGAGGAAATAAAAACAAGGAACAAGGAAACAAGGGAACAAGGGACAAGCAATAACCTAACCTAACAAACGTTCCCCTGGAGTTAGATAAACGACAGTGAATACATCGGAGCACTCAGACAACCTTTAAACAAAGAGAACATAACTTGTTATGAGGTGGGTCTTGTCAGTGGAGCCACCAATCACATTTGGTCCATTAAGCCAGTAGAGTGGCAACAAAATTGATCATTAAATATATCAGTTTTTCATTCATAATTACTCATTTAGTCTAAAAATGGCAAGGCTAATGAAAAGCCCCCATCATAGGCTACCTAAGTGCTAAGTGACGTCATCAAATTCTTGTTTTGACTGAACAACAGGTGTTACATTTACAATGATATACAACATCAAATTCTCATGTGTCTTGATAACACGCCAAAATGGCATATGAATTGGCGTGTCATACATAAGCCACTTATTGAGATCAGTCTGCAACCCATCAGCTGTATACGGCGTAGACATACACGCGGATAGCTGTTCAAAATGCAACGTGCTGTATACGGCGTAGACATACTCAAAATGGGTACAGATAAAACGCCACTTGGCGTGTATGTTTACGCGAACTCATGATGTCACGTTGGGTGTTAAAATGTTACCTTAATCTTAGCCCCCACCCTACTTCTCGATCTGCCTCCTCCGCTCCTTTCCCCCCTCTCTAAAACACCCCAGGAATAAGTCGGTAAGGCACAGCATCTGTGTAGCGCTTCCAGTCCTTGCCGTACTTGCTGCTGCAGCGGTGCTCATCGCGCACACAGCGGTGGACCAGCAGGATGGTCATGTATACTATGTAGAAGTATGGGAGTATGTGGCCAAAGCCACAGGCGGCACAGTAGGCCAGCGAACCCATCAGGTCCCCGGTGTAGTTGAGGTGGCGGGCCATTCCCCAGAAACCTGAGGTCATGAGCTTGCTGCGATGAACGCCGCCGTCTGTGGAGCGGTACGAGCACTCGATGTACGCTGGCTTCTGGCCCCAGATGGAGCACGAGCCCTCGGTGCGCCGAAACAGGTCCTTCTGGTGGTTGGCGGAGCGGAAGATGTAATACCCGACCAGGCCGAGCAACAGGACAGCCAGGGCGTGGGCGTTGGAGAGCTGGACTGGCTGGTACACCAGGTACAGACCCTGGACAGACAAAACACATTTATTTACATTTAGTGCTGAAATGAACCTAATATTTGAATGTCCCTGCCAGACATGCTGAAATAAGCTGAAATCCACTCACATGATGCTGCTTAGGACCATTTAGGATGTAAGTACATATTTATGACATATGCATATGTGTTACCTGCAGTGTGTAGAGGTACGGCAGCCAGACACAGTCTCCCCAGCCCAGATACCATCCAAAGTGGTCATGGCAGATATCAATGGTCTTAAGGTACCACGCCTCATTCCAGAAGAAATCCAACACATAAATGGCCTACAACAAAAAACAAAACACCCCATTTTTGGGGTGGTATCACTTTTTACGTAAACTGCGCCGCAGGTAATGTAATCGGTGTAGCCCAGTCACTGTAACACCGATAACAAAGACTACCGTGACAAGCTTACTGCCATCAACATAGCAAACAGTTCAACGGTATACACATTCAAATGATCTGATGATCTGTCCATAGTGCATGTACTTTCTCTAACTATACTTATGAGTATAGTATTCAATAATTATATTCAGTGGTTTTGTTACTGTGCTTAATCTGTCCTTACGAACTTAGCTCTGGGGAGTTTATTCCCCGGAGCCCTCACAGGGCCCCGCAGTTTTCCCTGGATTAGGGTGGCACCTAAATCAGTCCCTCCAGAAAAACGTGATTATGCGATTGCATAATTCAATGCCTAATCAGCCAAAGTCCGCATATTTATGTGGGGGCCACATTTTTTCAAATATGCCACACTTTCGCCGCATAAATTGCCGATTTCCGTGCAAAATATGCGGGGCTTGCATGATTTCATAATCCACGCATTTTCGTTGCAAAAAAGTCACATATATCTTAGCAGAAAGTTGAAAAACGTTGCATTTACTTCACACAAGAGCAGCCATTTTCCCTTGTTGCCATGGGAACGTTATGAAGTGATGTAATTACGCGACGTGAACATCATCGAAAAGCTGGGTGTTGGGGGAATCACTTTTTTTCTCTTTTTCATCAAACCGCAATTTTTGCAAGTTCCTATCCTGTCCTTCTGCAACCACAGGATCAGCACACAGATTTGCTCAGGTCATCAACAGATATTGGCTTAAAATACTCCCTTCTTCCCGCCTACCTGCAGTACGTTGACCAGGATCATGGAGTTGGTGACGTGGCCGTACAGTTCTTGCTGCTTGGCCATGTAGGACAGATTGATGAGAGTCCAGGCTACAATGCCGGGCCGACCGTTGAAGAAAAGCTTGAAGTCAAACCACTTGCCGATGCGTGGGTTGAACTCGATGCCCATCATGTAGTTGTAGAAGACGTTCCCCGTGAACTTGCTGCAGAATCATGAAAAAGGGTGGAAATAAAACAAGTTGATACAGTTGTGTACTAATACCTAAGCCCATAACTAGTTTACCTTTTAAGATATAATAAGCCGGGATAGACCGACAACTTGTCGTTGTGTAATGTGTGTATCAGTACTCACCAGTCCTCAGCGTTGGTGGGGAAAAGGTAGGCCTTTATGAAAGCAAAGCTGGACACACCGTAGCCCAGTATGTTAGCACACCACATCAGGGGGATCCAGTTGTCGAAGATGATGGTGGGAGAAAACCAGTGGAAATACTGGGCATTGGCATACCACAGAGCATGAGTGATCAGCCAACACTGCAGCCCGTTGACCTCATACTTGTTAATCAGGCCTACAGTAGTGACAGGAAAGTGGAGGAAGCACAGGAGGTTGATTTAAAAGATACTATCTGGTTTGATAATGACAAAATTCTTTCATCATTGAGTCCGATTGGTGTAACACTGGACCTCTTAATTAAAGGGAAATTTTGCTGTTTTTCAACCGGCTTTGTGTCGCTGCAGCATGGGCAGTACAGGCAGATGACCGGAGCCCAGACACCCTCCATGCCAAGTGGAGCCAAAACATCTCCTTCGCCGCCTGGTGGCTGGCTGCAGTTGTAGGTCATAAATCCCGCCTCCTCAATGCTAGCAGATGGGACATTGGCCAAACTAAAAAAATCCAATTACATATCAAATACAATTGTCCCAAAGAGGGTTTCTGTCATTTGAGGTTGTTATGATCACTCTGATGTTTGTTCAAGTGTTAATTATTTTTTTTTATGTTTGATTTTTATTAGTAATTTGATGCTACAAAACGGGGTGGAACGGCATGGTTGACAGCTGCGACTGACTCGCGACTGGTCGGGCTGGTGTATTATGCCCACCGTCAGTCAGATCACTACTCTGGACGTTGGCTCCAAAATCACAAGATGGCGGTGCCTGTATCCTGGACATTTTGGCTTCACTTTTGTACAGTGGGAGGAAGTGGAAATGCGTCACCCATCTTTTTTTAAACAGTCTGTGCTCCATGTCGCCAGCACCAGGAGCTCCCCGCTCACCCGCCGGCAAACGTTCGCTGGATGATGCATTTGCAGAGTCAGTTGGAAATCGACAAAGTTTCCCTTTAAACAAATGTTATGGAAGGTTGAGTGTGGGTTTGTGTGGCAATTACCAGCAGGAGTTCGTGCTCCGTCCTGCACTCCACCAACATAGCCAGGAATAAACTTATGAGTAACATCAGGAACACACATGTACAGGAACACCTAAGGGACAACACAACTTGTTTTAACACTTGCCAAGCCTGTTCGGCAAGAGCCGAAGACAATTCTTCCGCTTTACTCTTCCTTTTCCTACCTGGAAGGCCACCCAGATGGCATATATCTTGGCAGCTGACCAGGTGAAGGAGGGTGCCCGGGCCCAGATGGAGAGCAGCGTGGTCTCTCCTTGGTACAGCTCCAACAGAGGCTGGCTGACGGAGCACTGGTACTGATCACAGGCCATCACGAAGTAAAAGACAATGAAAGGGGCAAAGCAAAGGAGGCCAATCACACTGCTCAAGGAAAACCAGTCCACCTCCCTGAGAATGAATCACATACAGATACAGCATGAGGGCAGTTGAAAATGATAGCACATTCAAGCTGCGATTGGGGATATTATAATATTTTGTCCCAACAGGTACGATACGTACAACATCTGTGTCCCAACAGGTACGATACGGACAACATCTGTGTCCCAACAGGTACGATACGGACAACATCTGTGTCCCAACAGGTACGATACGGACAACATCTGTGTCCCAACAGGCGACGGTACGGTGCATTACAGTAACGTGATGTCATTTTCTGAACTTACCAGACTGTTGTAACTGTTCTATTATTTACCTTAACCCACTTAGTCATTATATCCACATTACTGATGGTTATTTATCAAAAATCTTATTGTGGAAATATTTTGTGAAAGCACCAATAGTCAACACTACAATATCGTTGCGGTATCGATAGAGGTATTTGGTCAAAAATATCGCCCAGCCCTATGTATAATAAAACCGAGTAGATTCAAACCACTTCATAAACCAGTCACGTGGTATGGACGGGCAGCGAGGCTTTGCATGTCTTCATACGCACTTCACAAGAAAATCCCCGGATTTCACAACACACGCTTCGAGGCCCCGCACAGAACGTAACATCACTAGTAACGACAGTCATTCTGTATTCTGAGTGCTGCCAAATCGCGAGTGACTCAATACTGTGCCTGAACGCAACCTGTGTGGACACAAAGTGAGTCGATCACTTAGCAAGTGGTCCCAAAATGCTGCTAACAGATACTGTGTCAGATCTTTAAGTGTATGCAGCACTCTAACATTTTCCCTTCAATCTCAATTTACTCTTTTACAAGATCATTTTGGGAGTCTTGAAGGCAAGTTTAACTTTGTGATACACTTGTGAAGTATATTAGATGACAAAATGGCCTTTTAGCAACCTGTGAGATACTCACCATGCTCTCCCCCACTGTGCTGGCTGCTCCCCCTGTTCAGATGCTTTCCCATTGGCACGGTGCTGGGTTCGTCTCCTGGTGGCCTCCATGGCCACTGCATCATTCATTTCTGGTGAAGGATTAAGGTTATCAGGTTAAGATCACTTATACAGCGGCGTGCTGTACTTTCTGGACTTTCTACACCACTACAACCCGTTTAAGGCAATATGCAGCGGCATGCACCAAATACACCAATACATCTATGAACAGGATACAATCTTTTATTTTCTCACAGATTCTGTCTTTTAGTGTGAACTCCATTAAGAAATGAACCAAAGTGAAGGCGCCGTGACAGGTGAAAACATGTAACGTTCCACAAGCCAAATAGTAATAAACAGATAATGAGTTAATGGGGGGGATTAAAGTTCATGTCCATGGAGATGTGACATAACACACAGGGCCTTGGGTGGAGGTTAGGAGGCTCTGGATTGACTGTTGCCACCATTTTTATTCAACTGAAATTAAAATGCTGTTCTCTGTGACTGCAAATCTCCCTCTCTCTTATACACACAACCCACACACACACACACACACACACACACATCTTTTTACTTATGCACCCACCTACACAACTGAACTTACTGATCACACACACCACTGATAGTTGAAGTTTCCTCTTATGTTAATATTGAAACTAATAAATAATTTGTTAGTTGGCTTGATAAAAGCTATCTTATACAGAGGGCTCTGGATAAACTGTTATGTGAACATATTTCAACTGAAATAAAACCTTATTATATATTATTTATATATTATTATAACCTTATTATTGTTATTATATTACTGCAAACCTCTCTCTCTTTTGCGCGCACACACACACACACACACACACACACACACACACACACACCTCTGGAGCAAAGGTAATACCAGCTCTGCAGAACTCTAACAACATAGTGTACTATAACCATACAGTGTTGCCTCTCTGTTTTGTCCAACATGGCCATGTTAACATGTTAATATTAACATGTTAACATTTTAACATTAACATGTTAACCATGTTTTTTTCAGCAACTTCATGAAATAAGTGAGGACGGAAAGGTGGGGGAGGGGGGGCAACCCGCCGTTGTATAACGTCAACCAAAGCGTCTGTTTTTAGGGTGTTCAATAAGATTTCATTTTAGCACTTCTTGTCTCTTGCACGTGCCTACTCTGACGCTAAATTACTATATGAACTTAGTTACCTCGAATTATTATAGTTGACGACCAACAGGCTATCCTTTGCATCCTTGTAGCATAACATTATTGACATTAGGGACGTTAAACGTAAAGTTAACACGCGTTAAACCGGATAATAATCCCGTTACAGATGCTCTGTTGTATCGTAGCTCACTCACCCGTAGATAAAAGACAGAAAGAAGAGGAAGGCGGGCTGCTCGTCTCCTGTTTCCTCCCGGGCCGACCAGGTGCTGGTTATCATGCAACCGCTGGGCAAAACTCATCGTAGGACCAGAGACTCCGCCCATAACGCGACTACATAACACAATTCAACCAATGGTATTCGTGCAAAGGCGGGCCTGGGAAGTGAACTGGCTTCTCATTGGGCAATTCTAACTGGAGCCACCAGCACCTGACACATTCGCCAGTGTTTGAATGGTTTAGCCAGAGTAAACGAGGAACTGGCATCATTATGAAATACCTGTCATTATTATCTTCGTTGTGTGGCCAAACGCTGGCCTTTGACATCCTAGATTTTTTATAATAATTTGTTGTATTACTATAATACCAATCATAAATGCATTGAGATTAACAGCCGACTTTTGCTTAGGTAGAATTCTTCATACGGTTTCTCCTTCATGCATTTTATACCACCAAGATGTATGGATCGGTCTTGTTTCTAGGAAATACATATTTGAAACAAGTAGGCTATTATGCCTATGGCATCTTAAATAGCAAAACCACTCACATTATAAAAAGAAATCAAACACGTCACCCTCTAATTCTGAGTACCCAGTTGATAAAAAGAACAATTTAATTTCCTACTTGGACAGAAGTGTTTGAGACTGAATATAGCGTGTGTCCTGCATATGTATTAACAACCAAGACTATATTGCAGTTAAACAATAGTTTCTATGCTTGCAACTAATATTTGGTCGGTCTAATCTTTAATACATTCAAAAACATATTCCTATGGTGTTACAGTTACCTTAAGTTTCCCTTCTCGACAATGTATTTTTGGTTTTACAATATTTTTTCATCCTGCCCTGCCCTAAAGTCTGACATACTTGTGATATTAGTGGTCCTCTGTATCCAGGTGCACTTACATAAACTAACCACTAGAGGGTAGTATTTAGCTGTGGCATGAAAAGGCATCTGCTTAAAATGACAAACGTTACAGTTGCTGTCTAGATTGAATGGACAAAAGTTATCAAAACCTGCACAAGGCCATAGCACCACTGCCTGGCCATGTGGGGGGGGAAGTGCACAGTTTGTATATTTCCAGCCTCTTCAAACCAATCGAACCAATTGTGCTTGATCAGGTACTGCACATACCTTGCTCTTCATCTATGATTACAGCAGTCTCTGAACTCTGTTCATTGTGCTGGGAGAACTTTGCAGGGAGTGAGTAGCCTGGTTGACACCAAACTGGTCTGGGGAAGGTTCATTCACAGCCCATTTCCATAGGGGCGTCACCAACGGACGTCGCTCGAATGCCTCTGGGCGAAATTGGATAGACCTAAAACCTGCTTCAGCGTTGCTCCGCTATCGACATCGTGTAAAGCAACGGTTGTGATCGGTGCCTTGATTTGGAAAAATTGGAAATGGGCTTGAATGTGCTCTTGGCCATACGGACTAGCAGAGCAAATCTCAAATTTGTCAGGGTTTTCCCAGGCTAGGGAGTTAGTTCTCCCAGCTAAATCTGCTTTGCCTCCAAGATGTTTTTGAAAGCCCTTCCAAAGAGCTGACCATTTCCTCTTGCCAACCACCGTAAATATCAAGTAGCTCGCTGGTTTTGACTTTCATGATGCCATGGATGGAGGCTGATGCCTGGACAGAGCTGGGCCACCTATGTGTGATCTGTCTGGACTGTTTTACTGATCTCCCTCCAGGCAGTGTATCCACTGTGAAACATCCGATTCAGTGGGAACCACAGTCAGAGTAGATCCTCAAATGATGGACTCTTGGTCCAAGCCTGCGAAAAAACAAACCAGCAAGAGAAAATTAAATGACCCACTGCCTACATGTTAATCTTCTATAAGACCATAGCCTTGTGTATAGGCAAAAGAAAATAATGACAGAAAGGAGAAGAGAATCCTATTTATTTTTATGTCCACTTTTGGAATGTGTAGAAATGTGAACAGTTGATTATAGGTATTTTTTCTACACTTCTGGCTCTGATATTGGGAGTGGGAATAAATTCCTGTCTCATTCCTTGCTTTTTGTGCCACGTCAGATATTCCACCATCATATTATCCCCTTAGACGTAATCAGCACCAAACACACTCCTTCTGGAACTCGTCAACACTCTGCTGGTGAGGATTGTAGCTGTGTGCTCATTGGACAGCATCCAAACGCTTTTTATGTTATTTCAGTAATGTCAGGAGGATATTGCTAATTTCTTAAACTGAGATAAGACAAAAGAACGCTATCCTGATTTCTTGCTGGTTTCCTGCAGAAGAACTTCTCCTGCAGCATCATCTTACGTCGTCAAATGACCTACGTCTTTCTGTTTCTTCTACTGCTCTTTCAAACATTCTCCTATGTCTACCAATCTCCTTCCTGTTTCCCTCTGCAACTCCCCTTGTTTTTCTTTTCGAGCATTTTTCTCTGTCTGTGTTTCTCCTACTACTAATAGTTTCCCTGTTTTCATTCCTCTCTTCTATACTCTTTGATCAGATGCCTTGTTGCTATGCTGTATCCAGACACTATGATGTATCTGGGCCAAGCAGCAGACATCACTGCTTCACAATGTGTCTGAGACAAAGACGATGTTTTGGGCTGTTGCTACCTTTTGTTACCTCGTGAAATTTGATGTAAAAATGCACCAATTTGCTCTCAGGGAGCTCATTGCCAGCAATCCCAGAATGGATTGTGTCAGAATTTATAAAATTTAGAAAATGTGTCCCATATCTCAATTTACCACTCACTAGTAAGCTGTTATATAGAGCCAATGCCAAGTGATCCTTTATAGAATCAGAATAGCAGCCATACTCACATACAAATATAGGGCAATTATTTTGTCTTGTCCTGACAGGGAACTCATGGGTTAAACTAATAACATGAAAGTATCCCCCAGTAGGCCATCACAGTGAGCCAGCATAGCCAACACCAGGGCCCTGGAAGTGGCTACAATAAATGGAATGCAGTAGTTATTAATGCTATTATTCACATCTGTGCTTTTCCTACTATGACGTGAAAATGTCTGCAATTAAAAGCCATTTTAAGATGTGCTTTCCACAGGTCGTAAATGCTTTCAGCAGTCAGAGGTGAAAAGTTTTGGGTTTAGTAAATTAGTACAGTATGTATGTATGTGGCCTTTATCACACTTAAATGTAGATTTGTATAATGGTAGTAAATCAGAAAAAAAAACTGCTCATCCCGTATAGATTCAAGAACAAGTCTACTTTCTGAAATGTAGGGCCACTAGTGATGAAAGTGTGCAGGTAAGGTGCATTTTAAACATGGGTGTTAATCAGAACACAAGCTGTAGAATGGAATACTATAACGCTAAATATGTGCATTATGTTTTTCCTGTGCCTTAACAATGAAATTGCCACACATACATATATGTCTGTTTTTTTGTGACAGGCAGTTCTCTAATCCAGTACAGTTCTTGGGTTCCAACAAGAATGTGTGTGTGCATATTTGTGTGATCACTATAAAAAAGAGCGGGCGGTTGTGTGTGTGTGTGTGTGTGCATGCATAGCACATATGTGGGTGGGAGGGAAGGTTGCCTGACAAATTTTACCCTAATCAGCTCCCCTGGGAGAGTGCATGTGTGTCTGTATGCATAGCAGCGTGTGTATGCACGTAGAATATTCTGAATTTATGAATATCGTACATACATGTGCTACTAGGATTGTGCATATTTGTGTGTGTGTGTGTGTGTGTGTGTTCCTTTTTTGGTGTTTGAGTGTCTTATGAATACGAGGCCCTGCTGTATCAGAGACGCAGTGCAACATGGCTCTTAAATAATTTACTACAAATGAAAGTGAAAATTTAATGAGAGCAGATCCTCTCTCATGTTGTCCTGATGTAAATGTCCTCCTCCCGTCTCCTCTCCTGCCTAGTTAGCCTCACCACCAGCTTTGTAATCCAAAATTGTAATTAAAAACTAAATGTGTCTACATTTGCCTATATTTTAAACAGAATTTGTTGCCATTCAATAATCTCGCCTCCTCAGAATAGGCGTTAGTGTTGAGGACCTGGTGTTAAAGAAATGTGAACCGGCCTGCTGAGAGTCTGATGTATGGGTAGAGCATATATCAGAGACTGCTGACAGGTCTCAGCTGATACATTCCGCTCCTGTGTTTCTGATTGCAGTCCCATCTTTCCGATTGGAATTCAACATTTTGATGCTGTGACGTTGCTGTTGTCCTTTCTTTTCCCAGGTTATCTGCCTTCTCCAGCTGACCTCTGAGGTTTTACACTTGACATGTCAGTCAGTGAAAGTCTTACCCCTAGATTCATCATCATACAATATCAGTTGAAGCTTACTAAGAGCTGTGTAGTTACCAAAACAAATGAGTAGTACATGTCATTTGTTAAAGATAGTGTAGAATTATGCCATTCAAAGAATCTTAATTGTTTTCCTCAATGCTGTTTGATGAATAATCACAGTTGTTTGCCTGAATTGGCCAGGGTCACGTGTCAACTGGACCCAGAATAACAGGATCATGTCATGGGAAATTCATATTTACTTGTACAGTATAACAAGGAATCTCATGCACGAAAAGGAGGGGACCCAATTCACCCAGTGACCCCATTAACTAAATACATGTAAAATAGATGTTGCAACATTTTCATCCTCATTAGACATGCATACATATTCATAATACTTACACAGGCCACTTTATGTACTGCATGTTATGAAATGTGTTTTGTAGAAAATATATATGAACTGGAAGTAATTTGTGTGAGACTATATTGACAGGAAGTAATGAAACAAAAACACAGAGCATCTCATGGGACGTACAGATGGGCATCACGATGCATGAGTCCCTTCACGATGATTTATTTACAGAAATTCAAACAGTGAGGACATTTAATTACAGCTCAGGATGTTTGTGGAAACGTGTGTCACATAAGCACAGATTGTCATATTTTTTTTATTTAGAGAACATAGCTACGCAGTAAGCCTGGTTTGTGTTGGATTTCAGGAAGGATGACAAGACAGATGAAGATAGTTTATTGAAAAATGGGTGATTTAGTACAAGGGATGCACTGAATCCAGATTTTTGGGGTTTGTACGAATACGGAATCCACTGGTTAAGATTTTGCTGAATCCGAATACCAAATCCTCCCCCCATCCTCGGTCCATTAACACAGTAAACACATTAATGAAGTAAACAACGTCCACAGCCTCTAAAATAGTTACATGTTACAACTTAATGTTGAATTCACACGCTCTTTTCACATCGTAGGAAAGCTCACCAGTGTATGATGAAGGCATGTTTGGTGGGTGAAGGGAGACTCATTTACTGAGAGAACAGCTGACAGCCCGGGAGAGGCGCTGTGTGGTTAACACCAGTTTTTAGCTGAGACTGTCCTTCCTTTGCCGTACCCGGGGTTGCTGCGTTTCGGCTGCTGTCTGGAGATTCCTTCATGCACAACTCGTATTCTTTCCGATGTTTCGTACCAAATGTTGTAACAGCGGCCATGTTGTGTATAGTTTAGGGTCCTCGCCACCACGAGACAAATCGGCATTGCAAATTGAACATGGAGCTGGACTTGAATGGCTTTTTCTGCTCACCAGTTCCATTTTCACTTCCTCACAGCCTACTGCATTGAACGCTCCACCTACGTAAACACCTTTCCGTAATCAACGGCGCCGTCATTACGTCGACCAGCGTAGCGCGCGTAGTGCAAGTGTAGGGTTCAGTTCGGTGGGAAAAAATTCTAATGTTAGGCAGAAACCGAACCCCGTCAAAAAGCCCTATATTCGTCCGAATCCAAAGCCGAATCCTGGATTCGGTGCACCCCTGCTTAGTACTAAATAACTAAGGTAGTGCGAGTACAGAATGTTTTTTCTGCCCTCAGCGTGTCCTATGTGCTATTAGCGCAGCCAGCCCTATATGTAGCTAAAGGAAATTTGTCTCAAGAAGAAACTAAAATGCATTTACAGTGTGCTGTATTTTCCTTTCATGTGAAGAGAAAGGTCAAAAGTTTAAGGAGGACCACATGTAGCATTTGCCCGTGTCCAAGAACTGACCTGGAAGCGGTGGCGGGTTCATTTCCTGGTTTGTGAATTAATAAAAGAACTTCAACTCTGTGAGACACAACCCTACTCCATGTTACTTTAATGTCATGAATGGACTGTATGGATAAGTGGCTCTTGTGCCTACGGGGGATGTCACGAGGAGAATTAGACCAACACAATAACTAAAGAAACACACAGTTTTTAGATGCCTGCAGCATCAACGAAAACAAGCACACAGTAAAACTACATTGTGGCAAAAGTAAATTAAATTAAAGTCTGTTAAAATGTATTTCTCCTCTGAGCTATAGGGCTGGGGGGTAACCACTACACTGGCAGGTTGATCATTTCTGCTACCATCAATGCTTTTTTCTCTAATCTCGAAAAAAAAAAGTATGTTAATTAAAAAAACAAGGCAACATTACTGGTAACAAGCTCGGTTTTCTCATTTATGGCACTTCCTGTAGTTGCTTCACAAAATCTTCCTACCAGTCTAATATGAGTCATCACTGGACAATTTTCTGCACTATGCATATTTATATATTAAAATCTGTTTTACCTCCAACTGTGCAATATGTCATTTATATTCATCCGCACCTTACTCGTCTGTATATCTGTGATTATATACTGTCTGTTTATATAAGGGTGTTTATTGTGTAAATATGTTTGTTTTATTACTATTATTATTATTATTATTATTATTATTATTATTATTATTATTATTATTATTATTATTATTATTATAACTAATTCATTTTGTTCTATTTCTTATACTTTATGTATAATTTTTCTCTTTTCTATGTCTACTTAATGTGTATTTGTGTTATTCTGATGTGTGTAATTTTTTTTCTTTTGAGCTGCTGTAGCACAGGAGTTTCCCCAGTGTGGGATTAATAAAGTCTATCTTATCTTATCTTATCTCATCTCTTATCTTGTCAACCATTCAAGACTTGTATTGTTAAGCAGCTACAGCCTCTCCAGTCAACACAATGCTAGTGTATACCTACGACATTCCACTTCTGGGATTGCTCCAGTGCTGCCGGAAATTCCGGCGGATGTCTCTCTTTTCGGCCGGATGTCCGTTTCTTTCTGCTTTTTTTGTGTTGGCGTTCTAACCTCCGGTGGATTTGTGAGGACTATGGTTAACTGCTCCTCAGATCTCTGCAGGGTAAATCCAGACAGCTAGTTAGACTATCTGTCCAATCTGAGTTCTCTGTTGCACAACTAAAACTATTTTTCAACGTACACGTTCCTTCGTGAGGCTATTTTGCAGAGGCACCGTGGCTCTGTCCTGCACTTACTGCCGCCCCAAGACGATTGTGATTGGTTTAAGGAAATGCCAATAAACCAGAGCATGTTTTTCTCCCATTCAGAAATGCTGTGTGGACTAGCCAGACCCTCCTCCGCAGCGCCGTGGTGGAAGGTCTGGCAAAGAAAGACTACTTGTACTGATTAGATGAAGACGTGTATGCAACATGCTCTTATAGTTTGCACATCTATATTAAACATTCAACATGTCGAACCCATTTCAGACTTTGTTTTGTGCCCATACGTTTCCTTCATTTGTCAACTGCTGATAGGAAAAAAAGGCAGAAATGTGTAAAAGAGCAAAAACAAGACATATTTTCATTAAGTCAACACAACCTTGAGCATCTTAAAGAGAGCACATGTGAAGCATACACAAGGAGACTGGTCAGGGGCCATCAACCCAGGACAGGACCCCACTGGCATACTACACATAATAAGAAAATATGTAGAAAGAAACATATAACTTCATTTTACCCCTTCTGGTCGGCTGCTGCCCCCCCCTATCCTATCCTAAATGAAATGTCAAGCTCATATGCCTGCAGAACCAGGCAACACATCCTTACACCTCAACGACAGAATGGGTTGATTTCCAATGACTCCCAAAACGACAAATGATGAACGTTCTATTAAACGCTGTGATATGGCTGCACAGTGGTCATTTTAAACATGTGACTGCAATGGTGTTTTTTTCTCACGTTGTGAAATGGAACTAGTTGCATTTAGCCAATAAAAAAAAGCAGTTGTGGGTCTGTTTGTGTACATGTCTCATGTCTCATGTCTTTCATACTGACATGCTGATAATAAAATGACACTTTATGAGGCTGACCCAAAGGTTAGACTGGTTGTCTTATATGCCATGCTGAGATAAGGTAGTCAGTGCACAACCCTCTCTGATATAACTACTGATGTAACGGACTGGAAGAGAGGATTTATTTTTAAGATCATTTCGGTAAAGTGTATGGTTTTTCCTTTATGGTAACTAAACATTTCTGGAGTGGCAAAATTTAAATATACTTCAGCTGTACGTCAGCTGTAACCTAAACATATTCATATCTGAATCAGATTTTTTTTCTGTGTGTACTCATTAAAACATGAATCCACATTCTTCACATTTATGCAGTTAAATTCGGCAGGCTGAGCTTAACCAGACTGGTGTGTGTGTGTGTGTGTGTGTGTGTGTGTGTATGCGTGCGTGCATGCGTGTGTGTGTCTGCAACGCATGCTGCACAATATTAGCCATATTTTAATTAGAAATATCAAACGTGTTCCTCCAAACGCGCTCTCTATGTTAAAGTGGGAGACATGATCAGCTTCAAACGTTTGCATACGTCTGTGCAGGCGTGTTGCAGATCATGCCTCTGTACGCCAGCGCGTGTGTGTGTGTGTGTTCTTCTGAGACTGCTCTGTTTGTGTGTGTTTCTGCAAGCATATTGTAAGTGTGTCTGTTTCTATGTGCGTCTGCGTGTGTATTTCTGCGAGAGATGTGTGTGTGTTTAGTCTGTGAGATGCGTCAGTAACTGGGGCAGAACTGATTGTTGCTGATGGCTGTAGGCGAACGCAGACCTACATTCTGCTCTGCCATGCAGAGGGGGAGGGAGGGGGAGGGAGGGGGTTGGGGGTGCAGTAGGATAATAAAAATTGGGATCTCTCCTGTACTCCTCTCCCTCCTTCATCTCCCCTCTTCTATGGCAACCTCCTACACTCCTTTTCTGGAGCTTTCCAGTCTTTGTTTTCTCCTCTCTCCTCCATCCTCCGTGCATCTCTTCATTTTGACTGGCCTGACACTTGACAGACACAGAGACTTACTCAGCACACAGAGAGGAAGTGACCCTGGGAATGAAGGAGAGAAAAGCGTGACCAAAATAGAAAGAAGGAGAGAGAAAGTAAGATGAGATGAAATGAACGACATCGATGGAGGAGTAAAGTAAAAAATATATATATTACACCAGTCTCAGTACACTTTCATTTATTTATTTAACTGTAGATTCATAAACACACCGCCTTAATGTGTTTTATTACTGTACCGTATCATTTTGTCAGCTGCAGATCTACAAGTTCAAATGTACACATTTATAGGTTTAGGATTACAGAATTCTCTTTTTTCTTTGATTTTTCTACAGAGGCTGAGCGTATTTTTCTGATACGGTTTCCTGTGAAGACATTTTTTTAATCTAATACTACTTATAGGGAATACAGTTATATTAGTTTGTGTTTAGTTTGTTAACTAACCTAACCAGACCTTAACCATAGTGGCGTCAGATCACAAATCACTTTTATTTTTGTAACAGTGATTTGTAATTAAGGAAGAGGGACTGACAAACAATGCCCAGCCGATAGGGCATCACCTGTTGTTCTGGCAGTCACAAACAACAATATTGTTGTGTAATTTTGGGGAACTTATTAGTTTCACCACAAACTCAGCACTTGGTACTGCACTCTTCCATCAGTCACGGTGTGCTGCAGTCCTTGAAGCTGCTGACACAAGTGATGGTTTTATCATTTACATTTTTCCGTTTTCAAAAGTTAAAATATGTCTGAAAATACACATAAACATAAGTCCAACATATTTCATTTAATTAATTCATTGAATTTCAGTATTTATTAATTCACACAATATTGATGACAGGCTTACAGCAGTTAAGATAGCCACTGAGGTAGCCATCTAGGTAGCCAATACAGTTAAGCTTCAAGGAGTCACTGTGCCACATGAATGTTTAACATTAAAACATGTATATCAATAGTTATTATTTGAATAGCTTAGTATTGTATGCACCAAGAAAAGGTATGGCTATAGGCCGACCTACACTCAATTTTATACAATATATGTAGTGGGGGGACCCTGCTCTGTGTCTCTAAGGGGCCCTTGTCCTGAAAACCGTTGAAGCCGTTGATAGCAAATGGTAAATGGTTAAGGTAAATAAAACACTCAGTTAACGCTAGAGAAAGATTGTGGTTATGTTAGTAAAAAGAAAAAAACATAACTTCAGGTCTGCGACAGGATGCAAACACAGGTCTCTTTCAAGAAGGTCAGACTTACACAGCCACCCACCTCCCAACCTCCACATCCTGACTCTCTAATAATAGTAAAAATTATAATAATAATTTATACTTTATTAATCCCACAAGGGAAATTACAATGTTTTCACTCTGGTGTTATTATTATAAACATTACACACAGGCCTGAATTACACACACATGCTCAGTACCTATACATGCACTAATGGAGAGATGTCAGAGTGAGGGGACCTCCCCGAGCAGTTGGGGGGCTTCGGTGTCTTGCTCAAGCGCACCTTGGCAGTGCCCAGGAGGTGAACTGGCACTTCTCCAGCTACCAATCCACCACCATACTTTGGTCCGTATGGGGATTTGAACCAGCAGAGTCTGCCGCCTCGCAGCATTAAAGGACACATCACTGAATGATGCCGCTGGACAGGCTGTTCTCAGGAACCTATGAAAAGTAATGCAGTGTAATTTGTATGTATTCCACATATTTATTACTGTATGTATGAATCACACAGACAGCCACTTTATGAGAGTGTGAAGATCTGCATAGGGAGGGCAGGGCGGATGGATGGGACCTAAAACACAGCGGAGCGGTGTTCTAACCCAAACCACGATCTTTTTCCTAATCTTAACTTTACTTTGGTGCCTTAAAGCAACACTAGAGAACTGTTCCCGCTTCGGTCCCCCTACAGGTTATCTCATTCGAACTACAGATCCGCTACCTAATCTGGCAAACTTGCATAATGTAATGTAATGGACAATTCCGCTTCCAACCTGTAGGGGGACCGAAGCGGGAAAAGTTCTCTAGTGTTGCCTTAACTTGACTGTCGGGGCCACGTGACAGTAAACTTTTGTTGGCTAAACTCAATTGCAACGGTCGCCGTAATTTTGTAGGATATCATACGAACTGTCGTGCGGTTCCTACTGTACAGTAGGATACTGAGCTGTGAAGAGGATCACCAGCCACTTCTTTTTTTGCTGCAGAAGCAAGGGTCACTGCCGGTTTTAGTTCCTCTTTGGACAAAACAAAACAAAAAGTCCTTGTTAGCTCTTTTTTTTGCTAAGAACTTCCAGCTGATGATAAATTAGCAACTCACTGACACAAGTTCTCATACTGCTGCACACTGCTCACATCTGCTTTCAGTAGGCAACATGTGTTGCTCAAGTTCTGCTGCTTCCTCTCAAAAGAAATGCCTAGTCAGCAGGTTTTACGGTCGGCTGACATCTGACCCCTGACCCCATCCAGGGACATTGGTCTGAGTCCAACGCAACACAGAGCTTGAACCTGCTTTCACTCCAAAATCCACTGAGTTATGACCGGAGTTCTTAATAAGAACCGAGAACTAGATCTATGGCTAAAATGTTGTTGTTTTTTATTAATTGTTAATGTTTCCAAACTGCCAAACTTTTGAACAGTAGTGTACCTTTAATTGGCTGTTATGTTTCGTAAAAACACAAGTGATGGAAAGATTATGACGTGAGTCATCCGCCAGAATATAAAAAAAAACATTTAATCACCTAAATATTCATGAAGATTATATCAGTGAAGAGAATGGATTCGGTGTGAGTTGTAACCCTTTGTGACAACAACACTTGAAGTCATTTGTACACTATTCTATATCCACGACGTTCCACTTACGGGATTGTTCAGGTCTTTCATATCGGCCGGATGTCGCTGCGGAGCAGAGGAGGGTCTGGCTACTCCACATAGCATTCTGGGATGGGAGAAAAACGTGCTCTGGTTTATTGGCATTTCTTTAAACCAATCACAATCGTCATGGGCAGCGCTAAGACCCGCATGGAGATGATGCAATATAGTCGTGCAAGAGAAAACGATAAAAAAAGATAGTCTAGCTAGCTGTCTGGATTTACCCTGCAAAGATCTGAGGAGCAGTTAACCATAGTCCTCAGAAATCCACCGGATTTTAGCATTACAACACAGAGAAAGCTGGCATACAAGCCTGAACGTCAAGGATATAGACTAACGAAAGAATAACAAGCATGTTACAGTAGTGTTGGGCATTTAAGGTGTACAGAAAATCGTTTTTATTTGCATTTTTTAAAATCTGTCAGGTCCATATGTGTTTGTGTTATGTGATGAATGTGAAAATGAACTGCTACCTCCTCTGTCAGCTCTAGCCACTGGAAAGAAATAAGCGGAGAAATCAGGCCAATTACAAAAGCTGGTTAGTCCGTTTGTAGTCCGAGTAGAACTGACTAATCACGTTTGAGGCTTTGATTGCATGCAGGTTAGTCTTTATCCACGACATTACACTTCTGGGATTACTCCGTTGCTGCCAGAAATTCTGCCGGATGTTCTTGTTTTCATCCGGATGTCCGTTACCTTCCGCTTTCTTTGTGTTGTAATTCTAAACTCTGGTGGAGGTGATGATTGTGATTGGAAATAAACCAGAGCATGTTTTTCTCCCATCCCGGAATGCTGTGTTGACTAGCCAGACCCTCCTCTACAGCGCTGTGGAGGAAGGTCTGGCAAAGCGAGATTACATGCACATAAATAGTCCGTGTGGACAGCAAAAGAGGCGGAAAGCATTGGCCGAAATGCAATCGCTGAGCCCTTCGGTTATTGTCTCACGACGATTTAGCTTTTTATCAGTTTTTATTTATTTATCTGCTTATGCAGATATCTTTTAAGAGACGTTGTCTCTCAACTCCAACTCCATTCTCGCGTCTCAAGTTGCTAATCGGACTGTAAACAATGACCGGTGCACAGAAGAGGAACTCAAGGCCCGGATATCCGTTATCTGAATATCTAACTTCAAGAGCTAACTTGGTGTTACTGTTGCTGTTGCATGTGTCATGTTCAGCAGTGTTAGGCCGGTTACACGCTGGCTGCGTCGCGTGAGCGTGTCAGCTGCGTGGCGTGTCCGTTTATGTTTCGGCTCCCATGGCTCCCGCGCCAAAAACGCGCACATGCAAGAAATAGAACCAACGCCTATTTTTCACGCAAGCGTGTTGGAAGCGTTTCCAAAAATATAATAGGAAAATATGTTTATATGTCATTTAGACACAAATACATATTAATAAATGTATAAATGTACATAATGTTTGAAAGTCTCTAGGTTTTGATATAAATGCAGATATATAAATGTAATAAAAAAAGAAAAATGCAATTTTCTAATATTGCACCTGTCAATACAGAACGAAATATTCTGGAGCCTATTTTGCCGTCAATACTGCCGACGTTGTCTTTGCTGTAATCTAATCAGTATATATTTATGTTTAACATGCTATTTCATTTTATCAATGGGAAGCATACATGTGTCCAGACAAGGCTAGCAGCAGCAGCGCCGCGTCATACACGTTTCTTGTGTGCAAAGACATTGAAAAATCCACGCAGCCGCCACACAGCTGACACACAACAGAAACGCCACGCTCACGCCACGCTCACGCCACGCTCACGCCACGCTCACGCCACGCTCACGCCACGCAGGCAGCGTGTAACCAGCCTTAACCAGCTAGAGCTGACAGACTTATCGTGTCTTATCAGTGTGTGGTGTGCAGTTGAACCGTTTTGGAAATGCAATAGGAAGAGTGCCACATACAAATGCACCTATAGACAGCTGTGTTATTGGTTTCCAGCAAATTGCTTTATATCTAAATAGTGAGAATATACATATTGTCGCTGTCAGGCAGAAACCTTGTTTCTCCATATTTCGTCATTTAAAAAATAAATAATCATAAATCAATGCTATTGGTCCCTTTAAGTCATTTAAGTCTGTCTGTGGGTTTTACAAATGTTCAAACAGTGACGAGGCAATTTCATCCGACTTTGTTGAAAGGTAAATAGCTCAATATAATGTTTTCAAATCAGCTGTTTTCATGTTCCTACTTTTTGTAGACCTACGTGTGTGACCTACCAGTGACCATGACAAAATGGACAATTGGAGGTAGATTTTATCTCAGAATTGGTAGATTTCTAAGTCTGATATATATATATATATATATATATATATATATATATATATATCAGATATAACAGGTTTTTCATTTAGAAACAAACAGGAATGTGTGGTCCCTCCAGCTGCTGTGCGTGAGACACCTTTAAATAGAAACCATGTCCATATTTGGAAATGCAGTTAAACCTTGTCAAATTGATTTAACCTGACTAGAATCTGTCAGTTTACCATACACAGCTGTTAATACACCCACACTGTTTTCATGACTCTTTGAAATATGTTTACTTTGTACACGGATCGGACCATTTTCAGGAAAGGTCTCGTGGGAGACAATGAGAGCCAAAGGAGGATATTTCTTGCGACTGAACACGTGCTCCTCAGTTTTCTGCAAAGTCCATGGGAAGCGATAAATCTGCTGGGTGTTACGGTGGCCAGAGAGTGTGTGAACCAACCGTATACAGGACACACTGAGACACACAGGAAGGGTTAGGCCTAAACAAAAAAAGCACAGTGATATCTAATACATCCTTCCTTCTGTCTAGGTCACCATAGAGGACCATCGTAGCTACATGAATGCTCACAAACATGTGCACATATAGAGTGCACATATGGTACACACACACACACACACACACACACACACACACACACACACACACACACACACACACACACACACACACAAACACACACACACACAAACAATGGACTGAAGATGCTCACATGGGAGTGTTCTCTCCTGTATCCATATGATGTCTCCCTCAAGCTGCTGAAAATTTGGCATGAGTTTAGAGATAAGCAGTGTGTGTGTGTGTGTGTGTGTGTGTGTGTGTGTGTGTGTGTGTGTGTGTGTGTGTGTGTGTGTACATGAGCTTGGTCATATACAGTACATAACACATTGCATCATGTATCATGTCTGTTATTATAGTGAACTAAAATGAAAAAAGCAGTGAAAAATAGTACCGTATTTTACGGACTATAAGTCGCTCTCCGGAGTATAAGTCGCATAAGTCAAAAAATGCGTGATGAAGAGGAAAAAAAATTTATTTAGAATTGTTTTGTTTTTTTCATCTGTCAACTACACAATAGCACACAGATCAACAGGCTGAATACGGTAGGTGTCCGGTATGTTACCGTAACACATTAACAGTTATTGAACTATACAATAGCACACAGAACAACTAGCTAGCAGGGCGTGGAGCATGGATGGATTAAAAGGCGTGGAGACGTAACTGCACCGTTGAGCCCCTCCCGACTCCTTCCTCCAGCTCTGGCCATCTAGCTTTCAGCCCGCGATTAGCCGATTAGCTTTCTTTGTTTTCTTCATTGCAGTAAGAGTCACCTTTTCGCCAGTCTCCCTCACAAGTTTCTCTCATTTCAAACTCTCTTTCTGCTGCTCAATTACCGTTTTCGGGGCTGCATATTTTACTACCTGCAGTTTGTTATCTCTTTTCTTTCTCAGTTGTCTTTAGCAGCAGTATTGTAGTTGTCACAAGCCTAGAGCGCCCTCTCGCGGCTGTAGACGGTAATGTTTTCAGTATGAATTAACATGGAAAAACATGTTAAATCATATATATTTTGATATATAAGTCGCACCTGACTATAAGTCGCAGGACCAGCCAAAGTAGGAAAAAAAGTGCGACTTATAGTCCGGAAAATACGGTAAACTGAAACTAAATACAAACTAAAACCTTCAAGAAACACTAAAACTAAACTGAATCTATATTGCCAGGTTAAAAAAATACTAAAAATAAAATATCAATGAATCTTTTCCGTTTTAGTTTTTTTAGCTATAATATATCACTAAAAGAAGCTGAGCATGCATTTCCGTCAATACCCACCAGGTCCGGATTTGTTGCTGAACGGACCCACGAGATCTCGCAAATTCACGTAGAATAGAACCACAAAACCAACAACAGTTAGTTTCCATCCAGAGGACTAGAGGGGAAACAGCTCTGTGCTGTGTTTTCAAGATGTAGTGCAGGGAAATATGATGGATGTTTTATTTTTGCTTCAATGTTAGGCTACTGTACATTCAGCTACATACGTTTAAGACATTATACCTGTCCTTAACAAAAGGTAACTAAAACTACTGTAAAAATAAAACCAAATATATAAAAACTAAAACTAAACCTTACGCCTTAAACAGATTTAACAGTTTAACCTTAAACCGTTTTTTAGAAAAACTGAAACTTAACTTAAACTAGCAAACTAAAACTAAAATTTTGTTGAAAAGTCAAAACTAAAATCAAATAAAAACATCTTGAAAAGTCGAACCTTTATAAGCCTCGGTCTGTTGTCACCTGCTCTCTTTAGCTACAAGGCCTCCTAATGTGGTTATAATGTCTCTGTTTTTGTAAGAATATTAAAGTTAAACAAATATATGATTTTCAAGTTGGAATTGCATTTGTGGAATTTTTCTACTTATTTCGAGTAGAGTTCATGACTTCTGGGGTTCTTTCAACTCAGCGCAAAGGCTGTTCCAAGACAAATATAATATTCAGACGCCACGTTCTGAAATCATCATGAGGATATCATGTGAAAACAACATTACTTACTGCCTGAATCCGATACCAGACTGAGATCCTATCTCCCACTCTGCATTGCTGTCCAACTTATGAGCATTTCTTCCTGACATGATGTATCTGCGCTCACAGGAATATCCACGGCACTGTGACCTTTGAACTTTGAACCATCATTCTAGTTTCTTACAGTATCGGCTTACTTAAATGCTTTGTAAGTACAGTACCGGACATTTTGTAAGTACAGTGCAGTACATTTTGTAAGTACAGACACAAAATATCTGCTCTTTTACTCCAGATTAATGCACAACTGTGTATTTCCTATTCTTCACTATTTTGTCATAGTTTCAACCAAACCGAATATGACCTAACTATGATGTTTAAAACAGGAGGAAGGACACTAAAAACAGATCCACATTACACATGCAACCCCCGCTGAGATTGCCTCGGGAAACATGTTTGTAGTTGTGGCTTTTACACAGAATTACATAACTTTCTACACCACAGGAATGGTGATATTAGCTGGGGTTATTATATAACTTATGACCGCAGTCATCTTAATAAAAAAGTTGCAGGGTCATCCACAAAACTCTTCATGGCAAAATCAGTATGGTAAAAGAAAGAGAATGTTATTTTTGCTTTACAACACGTGCAGCACATACATAATCTTCAAAACTTAAAAGGCGCTGACACGCTAACCCGATAATCGGCCGTCGGACAGTCTGGCGAGGTCGGTGACTCGAGTCTGTTCGGTGTGTGCCGTGCCGTCGTCAGTCTGAGGGGCCGTCGGTGTACATTTCGGCCGACCTGACGCGTTCAGTCGGAGGCAGGGCAGTTGGGACTCACCCGGAAATGGCGAGCGGAATGAGCGTGACGAGAGTCTCTCAAAATCTGACAAAAATCTTCTAAACTGACCTTTGTCGAGCTGAAATGAAGACAGATTCAGCAACTGCACGGCCTATTTCTCTCTTAAAATGTGTTCAGAAACACGTTTCAGTGAACTATTTTAGTACAATATGAGATCGTATTCTGAACGAGCCGCCATGACAGTCTGGCTTTGAATTTCCGGAGAGAAAACAGATCCACATGACGCGTTCGTCCAATCAGCTGCCGGTTTTCATTTTTTGGGCAACAATAATCTCTTCGGTGTGTTCTGAGGAACTTTTTGGACCAACTCGGGGAGACTGATCAGTCCGACTGGCTTTTCTACCGACGGTTGGCTGTATGGTCTGGTTGGTGGTGCCTTAATTTGTCACAGCATAGACATGCAGATTTTCTCAAATGATAATGTGATGTGTTATCATACTGATGAACCTACGGAGAACCAGCTGAGTCTGCAGCTCGCCTCTGCTTTTCAGCGCTTGATGGCTCTATTTCGCTCCTTTTTCAGAGCCCGTAAGTTATTTATTGCTGTCAGGGTGTAAAGACTATTTAAACAATATATAAAAAAAATTTATATTGGAAATAGTTACCAAGAGACAGAGGCTACGAAGAGAGTGAAGAGAAAGTTGGTATTTCATACCAACATGGTTCAAAAGTTATGCAAGGAGTTGAGTCGGACAGATTTCCGTCAAACCAGAGTTACATTTACTCTACGTAGAATGAGATCAGTGAAGTTCTCACCTCACCAACACCAGAAATGCAACTCTTCAGTTTGCTTGTGTTGCATTTTAACTAGCTGCCATCCAGATGGTTTCGTTCAAACTCATTTTCCATATTGATAAGCTAAGTAGAAGTGCCTAATATGAAAATAATAACACCACATTTAAAAAAATAAAAATCCTTTAATAGGTCTCACATAAAAGTCCTTATAGGTCACTGGAAGGTTATGAAGGTGATATTTAAAACAAAGGGATTAATGAGGGTCATCAGGACACATTCCTACACACATGCACACACTCTTCTGCTAACTAAATCTATTTGACATGTAACCATTGCTCAATCTTTTTCTGGTGGTCTACGGTGTGTGTGTGTGTGTGTGTGTGTGTGTGTGTGTGTGTGTGTGTGTGTGTGTGTGTGTGTGTGTGCGTGCGTGTGCTTGTATGTGTGTGCGTGTGTGTCCATGTGACAGGCCGTCCAGAGTTGTCCAGCCTCCTTTTTTTGGACTCCTTTGCAGTTCCATGGATCGTATTACTGGCTGCTCTCCCCGCACCGCTGAGCCCACCACCTCTGCGCCAATCACAGCCTGCCTTTACATACGCGCACATGCGTGCGCGAACGCACAGACACAGACCCTGACACACACACATACACGGCGATCCATCGCTCCGGTTCACATGCGTCCCCACCGACTCCGCGTAGCGCTGGCTGCGCCAAGATGAGCGGTTGTCCCGGTACCATGATCTGAGCGTCTCACCGCCTGAGTGACCCAGAGCCGGGGAGAGAGAGAGAGAGAGAGAGAGAGAGAGAGAGAGACCATCTTTCCTCTCTCACAACCCATCTTCCGTTCGCTCGGAAGAGACCGCAGCTCTAGCCGTTTCTCACTCGCATCTTTTCTTTTTTTCACCCCCTCCTGCTGTTCTTACTGCATCCCTCCGTTATTGTCGGTCTCCCGGTTTAAAGGAGAAACCGGAGAGCCCAGGAGTGCTTTTGTGGAAATACATTTTTCGCATTTTTTTTTCCTGCTGAGTGTTGGTAGCGCGCAGTTGGTGCGCGCTTTCGTAAATTCCGGTGAATGGTGGATTTGGCAAACATGGAGAGTGTGGAGAAGGAATGCGGGGCCCTCGGGGGTCTGTTCCAGGCGATTGTCAACGACATGAAGGTAAATAAAAGCTTGCTTTTTTACGTTTCACTGGATCTGTGATCGTGGTTAAACACATGTGATTCCTCCATGAGAATAATCATTCAGCCTAATCATAATGGAGCTGGTGTCTCGGTTTCTAATACCTGGACACGCACCTCTACTGATAAACTGATGCTGGTTTGGATTGTATTTATTATTAAGACCGAGGGCTGGCACCATTATATTGAGAGTGATGCGGCTGCCCGCTGGGTTGTTGGTGCGAAACCACCGGCCCTCCTCCTCCTCCTCCTCTCCTCCGTCCCTAGAATATTGGCTGCGCATGCAAACGTCAATGCATCCGTTATCGGACATGCTTGGCGTGATGCTCACCTCTTGTCCCTGCAAAATCAGCAGTGGCCCACTCACAAAACAGTTTCACAAGGGTTTCTCAATGCGTCTGGCATGATACCACAAAATGTGGGTTGTGTTTGAATAGCCTGCATAAGAGCGCTGGGGCTCCTATACAAGCTCCGTGTGTCCGGTGCCTAAATGAACCTGGAACTCCATTCATCTCGATATGTTCGTGGAGCAAATTAGCACATTAGAGAGGCCTTTAGATAATGTGTCCAATTACAGACCTAAGACACTGTACGTCGGTTATGGCTACAGCTTGGACACATTCTGTCACATAGGCCTTACGCATGTGGAGCTGCTGGCTGGGTATTTACTTGAGATGCATGTCCCAATGGTTACTGTGCGTCTCCATGAGTGCAGCGTCATTGATTTTCTGTCAGGCTGATCAGGCAGGAACACATGAAGGCGTGAGAAGCCGTGCAGCCGTCAGTCACCCAGTGTCCCTGTCTGTCTGCCTGACTGCCTGCCTGTCTCCCTGCCTGTCTGTCTGTCTGTCTGTCTGTCTGTCCGTCTGCCTGCCTCCCTGACTGTCTGCCTGACTGTCTGTCTGTCTATATTATCTGTCGGTCTGTCTGTCTGTCTGTATGATCGATCTGTCAGTCAGTCAGTCAGTGGTTCTGCAGCGTGATGGCTCCAGCATGGCACTAACAGCATACTGCCAGGCTTTAGTGGCTCAGTACACACCCAGGCTAAATGCACTGGTCCACTCGTGCTGCTGCTGCTGTACGATGCTCTGGATGAAAGCGTCCATCAAATGGTTCATGACACAGTCTCTGTCAATATGTCTGCCTGTCAGACGCCCATGCAGCTCTGCTGTCTGCCTGTCATCCCCTGTCTTCCCTCTCTCTCTTTGTCTCACTCATTCTGAATATCAAAGATAAGCCTGTTCTCTTCCAAACTCTGCTCATTGTATTGCCATCTGCATTATGACCCCAAATGGTAGAGGTCATGTGCCGTAAGAAGAGGTTATTGGCTTTGTGTTGTGCAGTGAGATGTGGGAGGAGGAGAAAGTGATCTACACGAGTATGTTCCTGGATATCAAGTCGATACTCATCCAACACATGATGCTTGTTTCAAAGATTGTTTGCAATAGTAAATATAGAAAGAAATATAAAGACTCATTTTAATTCAGTTCAATTTTAATTCAGCATTTTACATTACACAAGTGCATGGTGAAATGAATGAATAAAAAAATAGATTTAATGTGGCCAATTTATAGCGGTATTCCAGTAATTTACTATAAAGTGTAACGACTGACTAGAGCAAGATTTTCTAAAAAGAAATGTCAAAACTGAAGCAGCAGAGGCTGAGATGACTACCTCTTAGTCCCTAGTGCGGGTCGAGCTCCAAAAAAACAATGGATCCTACATTTCCCATAATGCACCCCAATAACATATTTTGTTAGACCCTCCCTGCCCTCATCTTTCAAACTCTGCTACCCCATTTCTTAATGCAGGCGTTGTGATCAAGATGGTCAGATTTTCATTATGTGTTGTGTGCAAGTACCTTTCACTGTGAACAGATTGAGAACAGATGACTTTGTTGTTTTTGTCATTTGATAATTGATATACGGTATCTAAGCTACAACTCTCCAATACTTTAACCAAAGACTCAGGTTTCTTCTTTGTAAAGTCAAGGAATTAGAGCTCAAATGATTCAACGAGCAACTATTTTCATAATCAATTAAAGCAAAAGTGCCCAACCTTCCCTAGTTTCAGATTCTAAATATGTTTGGAGGATTTGCTGCTTTTCTTTTTGTTATGTGATAGCAAACTGAACATCTTTGGGTTTGTCTGTTGGTCAGACAAAACAAGCAACTTCATGACATCACCTTGGATTCTGGAATATTGTGAAGGGAATCGTCCAATGTATGCTGACATTACAAAAAAATCTGTTTAACTTAAAACTAAGTGATAGGAATAATTTATTTGGGCATAACAACAAATTAAAATGTCTAAATAAAATCTAAAGGATTGACAGGCTCTGTAGCATGGGGGTCACGCTTATTGTCCACAATGCCTGGACTGCAGACACGGCAGTGGTGAACATATTTAGCATTGCTTGTCCTGCGATAGGACAGTAGCAGTTCCAGCTACGCAGGGCATTCATCTGTACTTTGGAGCAGATTCTGAGAGCTGTATAATGGGATGCACCAACCATGCAGACCATAAATCAAGGCAGTTTCAAGGGTTCCAACTAATGGGAAATCATTATTCTGCCAAATACATCCACTTTGAGATGATAACAGACTTGTAATAATGCTCATCCTGCTAAAACCATTCAAATTGGTTGCATAGCAACATCAGCACCTACTGTATGACACATCTGTACTGCTCCTTAGAGTACAGGGTGTAGGTGTAAAGTGAGAGGTATTGCAGTACAGCGAGATGTCAGTTTTTTTTAGCATGTTTCTATGGACCTTTTTCACAGCAGGCCTTTGGACTTGTCATAGTAGGAAAAGCACAGCTGAAATTTATCACCTTAACGATGGCTCAGTTCCATCCAGTTTCCCAGTAAACTATTTCAGTGAGTCAGCATGCACAATACCAGGTCCTCTCCTAAGTGGAATGCAGCCATCATTAATGGTTTAATACCAGGGTCTCTCCTAAGTGGAATGCAGCCATCATAAATGGTTTAATACCAGGGTCTCTCCTAAGTGGAATGCAGCCATCAGTAATGGTTTTGAATACACCTGTGCTTTTCCTACTATGACATGTCAACATGAATGATGTCTGCCATGAAAAAGGTCTACTGGGACAGGAAGTTACAACTCAGTTGCTTTTTGGTAAATTAACCCATACTCTACGGTAATGGTGTTAGCAGTAGTAGTGTTTTGCATGGAGACATGGCTGAATTGCCCCCTTATCTACAGAGCAGCATGGTGTAAAATTGAGCCAAAGATTATTGTACAGTAACATAATAGGATCAAGTCTCATTTTTGTATAAAGTGAAAGATTACAATCACAAATCTGTATTTAGAACATAGCACATTACAAAAATACAGAAATAAAAAGAATAACACGTAAGAAGACAGCTTAATTTCCCCATAAAACCTTCCCATTCCTCATCTTATACTACTCTTATTCATTCAACTCACTCGAGAGATACAACAGTGCATCAATTTATTCTACAACTTTCACTGTGTCAGAGATGATATAAAGGGCTGCCAAATCGTACTGTATTGTGCGAGTTTGTCCTCTAATACATATCTTATCCTTTCCATATGTTAGTCAGGTCCTGCAGCAACATTTTGAGTGTGGGAAGTGTGTGTCCCTTTTCAAGACATCAAAAGTAATGTTTTTGCTGTGATGAGACAGTGACCTAGCCTAGAAATCTAGTCATTTGCAGCCAGGGTCGTCTAGCAACTCTCCGTTGGCTTGCGAGCTGGAAAAACCAGACTCTAGTCAGGCCAATCACACACAACGGTTCCTCGTGAATTCCCTGCTACTTGAAAAAAAAGTCAATGGCTGCTGCTGCTGCTGGCGAACAGCGGAAGACTTGGAGTTCAGCTTTTCTTTGAGAAAAGAACAAAGAAAAGCACTGAAGTCATTCCTAAAAAAGGAAGATGTGTTCAGAGTTTTGCCGAACGGATATGGCAAAGGTTTAATCTATCAGCTAGCGTTGCTCTGCCTGGTTGTAGGGCTATCCTATTGCGTGCTGAGGGATTTTGAAAGACAACCATTTATCCCGCCCCTCGGATTGAGCCCTGCCAATGGTGAGTTCCCAGACCCCACATCTTGATGTGGGTTGGGCTTGTCAGGCTAACAGTGACCCTGAAATTCCATCAATTGTAGTTTTGTTCGGTTGTTGGCCACATGTCAAACCACACTGGAGCTTCTACCAAAAAAGTAAGTCTACATAGTAAAATGGTTTATTCCATTTAGTTCAGTTATGAACGACACAGATCAAAGATTTGTGGCTGTGTTTGGTTGTTAAAATAGTGATGTGATATACAATCAGGAGTCTGCACAAGGGTGTTTACTTTGAAAATAGACCGGATGCTCTATCCCTTCCACTCCCTCCCTGGCCTGTTGAACGTTGAACACTTCTACAACGCGCTGCGTCGCGGCTGGTGGAATCACAAGCAACGCAGACGCGCATGGTGGAGTCTAGGGGTAAGAAAGGAATTGCTGTCAAACTGTAGTTTAAAGAAAGCAGCTGACACTTTCCCAGAATTAGCATAGTTATAGCAAGGCCTTTTTAAAATATGTCTGCTCATTTTAATACATTTCATAGACAAACTCATCGAGAACAATATCACCAAAGCTTTAATTCTGATGTCACCCTTCACTATAACAATGTTTAGTCTTGATATGTATATATCTTGTACTATTCTTGCTCTATCAGGCTCTGATGCTCAAACACAAACACACACAATGCAGAATAAAATTGGGTAATCAATGTTCAAGGAATACCACTTTAAAGGCATCTCCCTGCTTCTCTTACACTGTCTCTGTTTTTTAAATCTATTATTCATTTGGTTTCTAATGGTTCTCTTGTTTATGCTATTCAGCTCACTCTGATACGGTATATATGGGTCACTACAACCTGGGCCAGAAACACTACTGCCTGGTCTAAATTCCTGAATCCCCAAGGAGGCACTGATTTAACATCAGTGAGTGGATGTGATGACGTGAACATTGAGTCATCAGCCCTCAAACTTACTTTGACTCAACAGGAAACAATGTGGCTTTAATCAATGTTTATAGCTCAACAAATAAGAAGCCATTTGTCAGATGGAACAAATGGATTTATATTTTTTCGTCATTGGTTCTTGGAAACAGGCTGGTTTTGATAGCCTTGGTTATTAAGTGGATGCAAGACTTGGGCAATGACACATTAAAATGTGCGGTTTGTGCCCCAACTGTTCCACATGATCCATGTTCAAATGCAATATGTACACTCAAAAGGCCACAAAAGGAATGCAGGGCATGTGGAATTGATTGGTTGATGTATACCAATGACACATTTGTCATGTGACTGTTTAATTACCAAAATAAAGTTTGTTATCAAAACAAACAAATCAAATATTCAAAGTTTTATTAAACTGCAGGTCATAGTTTGAGTTTCCATATAGTTGCAAGATTTATTAAAATAAGTTTCATTTCAATGTAAATTAAGTGCAAGTTAGTATCAATATTGATATTTAGTAGTAAGCTAGGAATTGACATGCTTTGGAAGCAAAGTAAATACAGTTGGAACAAGTGATTAACCGATAAGTCAATTAACAGAACATGTATCTGCAACTATTTTGATAATCAATTAATCAATTTGATTAGTCATTTACTTGCAACATTCGCTGGGTCCATCTGTTCACATGGAATCATTTGCTGCTGTTCTTTGTCATGTATGAAAGTTAACTGAATATTTGGTCGGACAAAACAGAAAGATTTCAAGAAGTCATTTTCGGATTTGGGAAATTGTAATCTGCATTATGTACTATTTTTATATACTTTCTAAACATTCTAAATTAATCTGCAGATTAATTGGTAATGAAAAAAATTGTTAGTTGCTGCCCTAAAAGTAAATCAATGGCTTGCCTTGACTAGTTTTACTGGCTGCACAGTTGCTTGTATTATCTTGTTTTTTACTTGCAATTCCTGTTCAAAGTAGGTTTGACACATCCTCTCAGCTGTGAAGGCAAAGTCGAGAAAATCATTAAGCGACCCCAACAAAAACAACAAGGTACATCTTAAGGGGTTGATCCTGATATATAAGATATATGAACAACACAATGCAACGTGACGACCAACAGTTTCGAGATTTTGCTGTGTGATGCTAGATATTGGCTAATGAAGCCTTGAGCCACTAAAGCAGAAATGAGGAGAGTATTGAAGGGATGAGATGATAAACCTAACACCACACCCCCAGATCTTTTTCATGTTCAAATTTGTAGTCTTTAGGCCCAACTATTGAAGGTGCCCTGCCACACGTATTTCATTACTTTGTGGTAATGTCTGAAGTTCTACCATGGACTCTGTAACTTTTTTGGTGGAAAAAATGCCTTGGTTAACTTGTTTCAAGCCATTCTAGCGCAGTATAGAAAGCCTGCAGGAAGACTCAGCTCGATTTCTGCCAGTTCTCATTAATATTCAACAAGCTAAGCTGTTTGAATCTGATTGGCTAACAGCTAGCCAATGAGAGCTGTCAGAATCCTTTACCTGCCCAACTGGGCGAGCTAATGAATAATAATGAGCTCAGGCAATATGATGTCAGACTGACCAGCTTTTGTAATTGGCCTGATTTCTCCGCTTATTTCTTTTCAGTGGCTAGAGCTGACAGAGGAGGTAGCAGTTCATTTTCACATTCATGACATAACACAAACACATATGGACATAACGTATTTAAAAAAATGTAAGTAAAAACGGTTTTGTATGGCAGGGCACCTTAATGACTCAAGTGACATTTTAGGCAATTTGTGAGATTTTGCACAGATCCCTCTGAAGACACAAAAGACACCTGCATTTACAAGTCCCAGATGGAATTATCAATATACTCATTAATACCCTTTTTGCCCTGTCGGGGGGATCCAGGGTCAGCAAGCCAGTGCAACATCCTGGCAGCATTTAGAAGTGAACTATCTAACTCAATGATACCATACACATTTTGGTTGGAGTCATACCTTTGCCTAGCCTGGTCGTACCAGACTCTGGTCCATTTCATTTGTACAGAGAGTCTGGCCACTCTCCATTGACAAGTGTTAACTTCCTTGGAGGCGGGTACTCTGTTGAAGTTTAAAACTATTGGATCTGCCCAGAGCCACTCTGGATCTGCCATAACCATTCGCTAATGTTTGGTCGTGACGTATGTCATGCGCATGTGCAACAAGAGGGGAGACCGACAACTATGGACTTATATTTAGCATTAGCATCGCTAGCGTTAGCCTTAGCCAACTCCTTCACCACTAACGGAGCGAGCTGGAAAATCTAAAGGGCCACAACATCATGGCTACCAACACAACTCAGCAAAGATTGGTCTTGCTCGGGCTTTAACTTCTGGATATTCGGCAACGTTGCTGCCACAACGGACCGAATGGCTTCGCTCGCATCTTTTTTGCGCACGTCCTGACGTTATCGTTCTCAGTCACTCCCTCTGTTCGCTGATTGTACCGCCAAATATTTGGTCGGAGAAAACCCAAGACTGAGTGAAAGTATGTAGGAGGGCGCAGCCAGGCGAACCTTTGCCCTGAGTTTGTGGACAACCTCTGCAGCCAGAATGCCATCCTGCCATCCTGCCATCCAGCCACTTACTACTAGACCTGAGACTGTACTTGGTGGATTTAGGTATCATGTCATGGACATGTTCACAACTAGATCCAAGCTAAATACTGCTGTCTGCCAATGTCAGCAGAGTAAATCTATGCTGTTTAGAAAGCACTTTTTCTTCCTCTTTCCCCATCAGCTTCATCTTCCTCCTCCTGCTCCTCCCCGGGTCCTCCCTTCCTCTTTCTCTTCTCAGCAGATCCTCCACCAAAACCAACCAGTCACTCTTCTCTGTCTGCTTCATGTGTATGATCCGTGCGTGCATGATATATGTAAATTGGCCTTGGTCTCTTTTGTGCTATATACATATATACATAGACCTGATAACTGTAAATGAATAATTGTGAACAGTGGTCATAAGATAATTGTTGCAGTTTAGTGGTTGTGATTGTTCCTTCTGGGTTTATTGATTAGGGTGTTTGGTATTTAAATATATGTACAGTATCAGACCTTCCCATATGTTCAGTAACTTGTGTGTGTGTGTGTGTGTGTGTGTGTGTGTGTGTGTGTGTGTGTGTGTGTGTGTTATGTTGTTGTCTGCCAATGTTTATCCCTGGAGGCTATGTCTCTCAACTTCCTAGTGAATTACACACACACACGCACACACACACACAAACACAAACACACACACACACACACACACACACACACACACAGGTCACAGAGGGGTAATATGATGTGACGCAGAGGTCAGTTCACGGTCAGCTGGCTATATGGACCAGTGGTTACTGGGTATATGGAATATTTTATTGACAGTCGCAGTAGGATGGAATGAAGAAGAATATGATTTGAATATATAGTAAGGTTTTAAAAGGCCTTTTTCACCTTGTTAGTCATATCTTGATTGTTTTTAGCTCATGCATTTGTGCTTAGTCCTAAAATGCTGTGTAAAATATAAAAAAGGATGTGGTTAATAGAATCACATAAACTATACTATGCTTAAGTCCAGCATCGCTGTTATTTTGCATGTTGCATGTTTATGTTAGGTGTTAACGTTTTAAGCAATTAGAAGTAAACAATTTACTTATTTTTTTTTTATTTCCATATATCGAACGTCAAGCCCGTCCTCAACCAGAAACGATCGTATGGGTCGATTATACAAGCAGCTCATAACGACCCACAATTATGTTTCTTGTTAGGCAGTGACGTCTCGCGGCTGTAGTAATTATCGCAAGAGCAAATGAGGCAGTGAAGCAAGGGCAGGTTAGGGTGGTGGATGGGTCAAACAAACAGGACTTTCACTCAGGAAACCAGGCTTTATGTCAAACCAAAAGTCAACTGTAGTTTTGGAATTATAAACGTGCTCTGGTTTATTGGCATTTCTTTAAACCAGTCGCAATTGTCTTGGGCGGCGCTAAGTCCCGGACGGAGCCACGGTGCCTCTGCAAAATAGCCTCGGGAAGGAACTTGTTTTGGTGGAACATGTGTACGTTCAAAAGTTGTTTTAGTCGTGCAACAGAAAACTCAGATTGGACAGATAGTCTAGCTAGCTGTCTGGATTTACCCTGCAGAGATCTGAGGAGTAGTTAACCATAGACCTCAGAAATCCACCGGAGGTTAGAACGCCAACACAAAGGAAGAGGAGGGGGACGGACATCCGGCCGAAATGAGGGACATCTGGCGGAATTTCCGGTAGCACCTGAAAAACCTCCGGACCTGAACCTCCCAGAAGTGAAACGTAAATAGTAGAGTCTTTGAAAATCAATGTTTTCTGTTGCTTAGGTATGAGGATATGTTGTGAACAACACCTGTATTCTTACAGACAGTTTATTTTTTTCCTACATATTGTAGCTTATATTAGAGGTATACAGAATATTTGTGCTATCATTATGCTAAGTGGTGCTAAGTTATGCTATTCATTTCATATAATTGTAAATTGATCCATTTGAATTTGTAGATTGGTGTTCACACTTAATAAGGAGACATTATTTGTTGTATTCATTATAACTATGGGATATAATGATGTCAATAATTCCATAAACACATAGCCATAACAGCCTTGAGACTTTTTTTCTTCGGTCGTGAGGTCACAGAGATGCCTCCTCAGAGTTAAGTCCTCAGCTCAGTTACGGTGGGAACCGGGAAGAGACTGTGGCTTGTGTTGGCCAACCACGTGTTGCTTATATTCTCCGGCCATGACCATGCTTCACACCGCCATGTGTTTAGTCGTGGGTTAGTGTCCCTACAGTCTTGTAGCAGTGCTTTCTAGGGCTGGGTACCGAATTCAGGACTTTTTAGGCAGCATTCAATACCCAATTTCAATACCTAAGGAGTAAATCTCATTACTGTCAGTCTAACAATGCTGCTGATTGGCTGTCTAATGTTACACGTCGTAGAGACATGCAGGAAAAACTCGTTACACAGAGCAGGGGCTCACGTAGTAGGAGCTGAAAAATAAATAGAAAGTTTTGTGCCGTAGAGCGTAATGTTGTAATTACTTTTTGTTTTATAGGAACCATTATCGAATATTTTTGACTGATACCCAGCCCTAGTGCTTTTATGTAGATGACTTCCCTGTGGTATGACTTATGTTAATTGTTGGCTTACAATTACTGTATATGACAAATTCTAACTAAATTCTAACTCATTTCTAAAAAGGAATTGAACAGAATAGAAGATAAAAAAAAACAAATACTGCCATTTAAACGTTGGTGCTGGGGGGTCCTGGTGGAAGACTTCTATATGCCTGGGATGTCCCTGCTTGAATTCCAGCAGGGGACCTTCGTTGAATGTCATACCCCTCTCTCCCATCATTTCATGTCTATTTCAACTAGTTCTCTAATTGGTATTGGTAAAATGCCAATACCGGTAAATATTTTCTAAAATGTTCACTTACATACATTATACATTCAAATCAGAAACCCCACTGGCAGGGAACTTTGTTTAAGCTTTGTTTAGGGTGGATATTCTCCAATAGATGTGCATGTGGTTCTGTTTTTACTGCTTCAGGTGTCTGCAGGCAGATGTGTTCATACATGCAGTTGGCATTTTGCAACCCAGTCTCTGGGTTGCATTTTGGTCAGTGCTTACAGTCTGATTAAAATGGTGGGCTGAATGTGGGTGGTTGGCGTGGACTGTAACGAGAATGGGCAGATGATGCCATTTATGTCCCGCTGACACTGAAAATATAATTTGCTTTTCAGGTGTGCCTCCATCACTTTGTGTTTGTGCAGATCTTCTCCTTTTTCCTAGCAGATCCTCTCAACTTTGACTATTATTTCATCAATTAATTGATTTATAAACTGGTCTACAAAATTTGTCCAAAGTTGAGTATCATAGAAGGTTCAAAACATCCAGCAAATATTCATAGCCAGATATTGTTTTGGTAATTTTAAATATGATGCAACTAATTGATTGTGAAAACGATTGCCAATTAATTCTCTGTCAATCGACACTGATTAATCAACTAATCATTTCACCTCTTTATTGCCTTGCCATCTACAAGGTCTCTCTCTTGGATTGTTATATCTGGCATTTCTGTACATTGGCTGGACAGCAGTAGCCTGGAAATCCACAAATCCGAAAGATTAAGGGTCTGGCACTGAGTAATGAAAATGGCCCAACTCGAGGGGCGGCACCAAGCATGCATTTGAAAATCTCACTGCACTCAATTGGATCACACCACGACCAATCACAACAATACAAGGGGTGACGTATCCAGATCCCCATACGCTTAGCTACCAGCGGAGCTAACTGGTAGATTAAACTGTCGTCATCTGTTTAGCTCGCCTCTGGCCCGTCTATATCAGATACACCAATGTGATTGGTGCAGCTCGGCTACAAGGGCATAGTTAATGAGCATCATTACTCAATGCCAGAGTGACTAGCTGAGCAAATTCAAATTGTGCTCTCGCGACAACTCTGGATTTCCAGGGTAGGACAGTAGTACTGTACCTGGCATTTAGGCCATAAAGGTCACATTTTGTCTTAACAGAGAAATCCTGAATCATGATGCCCTCAGAGTTGGACAAAATGAAGTAATTTACATTTAAGGTATCAAAAAAGCATGTAGAAAACAACACTCAATCACTGTATAGTGCATTGGAAGCCTTCATTTAGTAATTGTTTTTCAAAATCCCATAAGTACTTGGGTTCAGTGGCCACAGTGTCTGAGGCCTGTCTGCCTCCTCATTAAAGTGGTAAGCTGGAAAAGCAACAACATCAACAAACCAGGAGAAGTGGAAGTAAACTGGTCAGTATTCTCACAGAGACGGCCCATTGTTGTCCAGCCTTTTAAAAACCTGTGACAATTATGTCCTATGACTCTGGGCCATGCTGCAGAACTGAAGATGCTCTGTGGAAGCTTATCATTAGTCCAATCTGTGGTGTGTTTGTGTCTGTGTGGTCCAGGGGACTTCCCAACACAGCGCTGTCGTAAAACAGGCCTGTGTTGCGTGTCAATGGATAGAAGGAGGAAAAAGACAGAGCCTGCTCTCTCAACGCCGTGGCTACTGTATGTTCGTGGCTACTGTATGTTACTGTAGCCTTAGTTCCATTAGACCACTAGCCCTATTTCACAGCAGACATTTTGAATTGTCATGATAGGAAGAGTACAGGTGTTGCTGATAACACTGACCATGACGCCGTTTTCTTCAAGTGTCCCAGTACAACCCATGCTCATTCCCAACTTGGTCAGTGGCTCTCAACGTCTTATACCAACGCAAACATCACCCTTTAGCGTCTGTCTGGGACGCACCATGCAGAGGAGCAGCTTGACAGCGGCGCTGTAAGATTATAGAGAATTAAGATCGATGACGGTAGTGAGTAGTATGAAAGACTAAAAGTCTGCATAAGGAGGTTGGTTGGGGCGGTGGATGGGTCAAACAACACAGGACTTTCACCCAGGAGACCGGGGTTCATGTCCCGTTCTTGTGCCGCGTGTCACTAAAACGTAAATTTTGTAACCCACACACAATCCTTTCCTAAACCTAACTGTCCCGTTCTTGTGCTGCATGTCAGTTAAACCCAGAGACATTAAAAAGGTACGCTAAAATTCTTGACCAAGCGCGTCTAAATTTAACAGCAAAAGGCTAGGTGCCAAAGGAGACTTTTTGCATCAGAAACAAACGCCAAAGGCACCTGACCAAGCGTTGCTTTTCGACGCGCCGAGAGTGAGAATGTTTTGCCCAGTAAGCCACAAAAGTGTGCCATGTTTCTACTAGGTTCACTGCTTTGGGGGCAGGGTGAGAGACCGTTCTACCACTTAAATAATTTAAAGCAACTTTAGAATATTTATCAGTTAGGCTACTTTGAAATACACATGAACCGCTCTCTGGACATCGGCATACATTTCATCCGCTACGCAGCATTTATTTAAAGCACCGTCAGCATGTGTCCTTCACTACCGGGCAGGTGGCGGTCACAAACGGTCACAACCTTAGCTGCATTTCAGCTGTCTCTCGTCTATTCCAAGTATGCAGCATGATGCCTGCACGGGTTAGTGCAGCTTTCGTGGTCAGTGTAGCAGCTTTTACACCTCTACCTAACTGGACACGACACAAATGAGTGATTATCGTTTATTGTTTGAGTGTTTCTTAAAGGTCCCATGGCATGAAAATTTCACTTCATGAGTTTTTTTTTTAACATTAATATGAGTTCCCCCAGCCTGCCTATGGTCCCCCAGTGGCTAGAACATGGTGATAGGTGTAAACCGAGCCCTGGGTATCTTGCTCTGCCTTTGACAAAATGAAAGCTCAGATGGGCCGATAAGGAGAAAGGTTACCTCCCCTTTCTCCGCTTTGCCCGCCCAGAGAATTTGGCCCATCCATGAGAAAGAGAGAGACATCATGGCTTTCAAACGAGCAAAGTGGAGTTGGTCAAGGCCACAGAGAGTTTCAGAAGAACACACAGCAGTGCAATGTTCACGGATTGTAGTTGACTGAAAAAGAGCACTGTTGGCTTAATATCACATCATACAGTATATATCATCCTCTCCTCGCAGTGCGCAATCACTCATATTATGTGAAAAAATGTTTGCGTTCCATCTGCCACAGTACACTTGCTCGCTGTATGCTAGGAAAAAGTGTCAGTTGATACAACGGACGCGCTCTGCCGAAGGCAAGCTGTGGCAGCCGTGTCCACTGCGACCGTGCCAATGTATTTTGGCGGTCCCCGCACTCGGAGAAACACGAGAGGATATTAATGATTGTTTGAAATTTTACCAGCGGCGCTCGCCATTCTGCAGAATGAATATATCACTGTTGTGACAGTGAGCGTGCATGCACAACATCAGAAACCAAAAGCAGCAAAATAGAATTCAGACGTCATTTATTTTTTATTGTGACATGTTAAACTGTCTTTGTAGAGCAGTTTGTAACATTCCTCTAGCTAAGCAGGGTTATATAAACCTTTGTGGTATGTGATATGTCTACGACAGTTTGCAATGGTCAGCTGCACAAATTTAATAGTCAAATTTAACCAGAAGTTTACTTAATGCAAACATTTGCTTTACTTATCACAGCAAAACATTGGAATGAATTGATTTTGGTCAGACTTTTCGCTACCATGAATGCTGCAGTTTTGGGATATTTCGACTCTGACATCCTTGTATCTCAAGAATTTCTTCAGGAAATACATTTTGAAGGCAAAAGTTGGATTAAAAAAAGGCATAAGGCATGGTCAAGAAGGAATCTAGTTTGTAGAGTAGCTGATTCATTTTAAAAGTGACAAAAGAAAAAGTGATTTGATGGCAGGTTTGGTGTGTCTTGCAGCTTAGGGGAAATTACCTCATTAACATGGTTTTGTTTTAAAGTGATTCAGATGACATTGAAAGGTTTTTTTCTTTGCAAAAACAACCACGTTAAAACATTCAGTTGAGTTTCATGGGTAAAAGGTGGCAGCCGAATCCCAGGAGCATCTCCCTCGTTAGAACTCGTTAAAATCTCTGCGGTCGTTAGGCCCCGGGGCTCGTTAGGGCCGCTGGAGATGAATGGCGAGGTCTGGCCATGGGAGGCGTGGAGGCTGCTGGGAGCCAGCCAAGACACCCTCTCTCACTGAACCCTTTGTCAGGCCTGTCAAAGCCTTCTAATCACACTCAGCTGTTCACTGTAAACCCACTGATCATTATGAACAGGCCAGAGCCACAGAATAACAATGAATGTGGCAAATCCATATTCTCTTGTTCATTTCAAAAAGAAACTACTGGATGAACAGAAATTTCTCTTCATGCTCTATATATCTCATATTAATGTTGGAAAGATCTGTTGGATTTAACTCTGTATGTGCTTACTTGTGTGTGTGTGTGTGTGTGTGTGTGTGTGTGTGGGGGGGGGGGGGGGTGAAAATATCCCACTCAGTACATATCTTGGTCACAATGCTTAACAAAACCTTATCAAAATGTTGTTTTAGGTTGTTGACTTATGTGTTTATGTAATAAAATAATTATAACCTGTGATGTCATGCCATAGTCATAGGGGGCTTTCACACCTGCGCCATTTAGTTTGGTTGAATCTCACTAGAGTTTATTTTCCCCCTTTGTTTGGGCAGGTGTGAATGCAGCCATGTATTTTCGGGTGCGTACCAAAAGTGGACCAAACAAGCATAGCGAGACCTCCGTGATCAGGTGGTCTCGCTACTCTTTCAATCCAGTTTGTTTTCCGACCGACCTCAAACCGCACAACTGTGTACTCCTCAAATCTGAGCTAAATATGTATGTATGAAAATAAATATGGGCTGAGATTTCGTTATCACATTTTTTTCAAATTCAGGATCAGTCAATCCAGCATGTGTTAGATGTCGTGTTAATATTCCTTTTCATTCTACATTCATATCCTCTTCTTAAAGCCAGATTAACGGAACAAGCTAAAAACACAACATTGACACACTATCTTCTAATAAACTTGTTATGGCTAACCTAGTTCCTCATTCAGCAGATATAGAGCCTGTTTCTGGCCATAAGATGAATGTAAGTCCAATATTCAGTCTCCCTTTTGCTCTGTTTTTATCTCCACCTAGCAGCTAAATGCTGTACTATGTTTACCAGCTAGCCATTAGCTTAACTAAAAGAGGTGAGCCAAAACAGTTAAGCCAAAAGATAGGCTGAAAGATGCCAGACTGCTCCACAAAGTCAGTCTCGACAGCGGTCTAGGTTAGTCACTGCGATCGACCACATACGCATTGCACATTTGATCCATTGGTTATATACCAATATTAGCAAGGGTTAGGGTTAGGGTTAGCCAATTAAATAGCCTAACGTTAGGCTACATCAGTAACCTGTGCCGACGAAGGCGTCACATTGGTGATAAGCAGTGTTGGGCAGTAAGGCGCTACAGAGGCATTACTAGTTTAACTACAGTGTTGCTGTTTTCTGAATCTTGTGTGGACCCCCCCCAAATAAAAACTCCTCAGATCCACACGATTCACATGGATGACATTTTCCCATTCAAAACGGCAATTTAGCAACTAGTTTGCAGGTATGTTTTAGGGATGTCCCAATTAGCGTTTATTTTTGGCCTCCTGATCCCGATATCTGCAGATACAGAGTCCTCAAGCATTTGTGAAGCTCAAGTGCAGCGGAGCTTTCTGCTGCAGCATGAAATAAAACTGCTGAGTATCACGGATGCCACCGCCATTAACAGACATGAACGTGGTGTACATTGATGCATAAAACAATAGCTTCGTGACTACTTTTGTCATGTTGCACTAGCTTGTTACATTTCTTTGGGAAGTAATGTCAGCTTTAGTGTGGTGAAGCTTCATATAATTCAATAATGTAAAGTAACTGGTAGCTTAGCTCACTACACTTTCCAAGTTGCCCAACACTGGTAATAAGCAACATTAACGATGCTGCTATTGTCTGACAGGCTAAACGCAATTTATTGTTGACTCTGAGCTGAGACCGGCGCCATAAAGGGTATCAAATTTCATTAGAGGTGCGAGGTGAAAACGGCGCACGTTGTGTTTGTTTACTAGAAAGTTTGTGTGCTTTTTGGGGTGACAAGATGAAACATGACAAAACTGAAACTGTGCCTATGCCACTGAAAGAGACAACGCAATGTGTAAACACTGCAGGAAAAATGTAATTCACTACACCACCAACCTTCCGATTGGTAGACGACCACTCTACCACCTAGTGGTAAAATTTGGTATAAGGGTACGGTCAGATGTTTGACTTAATATCAAACTGGTTTAAACATTTTTACACTGGCTAAACTCTAATGGTTAGCACTACTCAGGTTGTAAAAACGGTGTAATGTATAATTGTATGATGTTGTCTGTGCCTCTGGAAGCTTTCTAAAGTCTGTGTTGCAATTGAAGGCATGGATAGTTTCCCACGCAGGCAGCATTATGGGAAGTGTAGTATCCAGTGTTTTGGAGCTTAACATATACAAGGGACCAAAATGAGGATATCTTAACCTCTGCTGCTTCGACTTTGACCTTTTTGCAAAGATGCAAACTCACGGAAGCTAAATTTCTGGAGTCCTCTTTCCCATAAACCAATTTTCTATCACAGTTCAGTTTGGATTGGTCAAAATCCAAATGGTTGTAGCTGTGTCTGAAAAAATGCTACTATCCTTTCCTTCTCATCTTTCATCTTTCATTCCTGCTGTGATACAGTAGCATGAAACGTAGCAACAAATTAAGTGTGTACATTTATGGCTACCCATTCTGCCATATTACATGACATTCATAAGTACTGTTTAGCCGATAACATGATCCAGACATCCCATTGGGCAGATGTCACTGATAGGGCATCTGAGATCTCTGACCTTGCTGTGCAGAGACACAACAACACACAGATGGTTTTCTTTTCCCCCCCCTCATCACTAGGTTTAGATTGGAATTAGCTGCTGCATTTCATTAATTATGCAGCGAGGCAGCCTCTGTCTCCTCATCTGCATGCTGATCCTTTTCCCTTTGAAACAAAGTGCCAGCCGATGTGATGATTAAGAGTTTTACTCAGCATGATGGAGGAAATCGTGACTCCACTTATATTACATAATGCATAATGCTTTTTTCAAGTAAGATTAAGTTATACTCCGATATCAAATCGATACTGATACTGATATTTATTTCGGCTCCCATGTTACCAGGTTGAAAACGCGTGCATGCTAGAAATAGAACCGACGCCTATTTTTCACGCGACAAGCAAGCGTGTTGGAAGCGTTTCCAGGCAAAATAGAATACAAAAAGATGTTTATATGTAATTTTGACACAAATACATTTAATAAATGACATTTTGATGTTTGAAAGTCTCTAGGTTTTGACATAAATGCAGATATAAATGTAATTTAAAAAAATAATTATCGATTTTTAAATATTGCACTTGTCAATACAGAATGAAATATTCTGCAGCCTAATACTCTCGACGTTGTCTTTGCTGTAATCAAATCAGTATATAGGGTTGAAGAACACGCTATTATTTAATTTTATCAATGGGAAACATACATGTGTACAGACAAGGCTAGCAGCAGCAGCGCCGCGTCAGACACGTTTATGGTGTGAAAAGACAAAAAACGCCACAGAGCCGCCGCACAAATGACACGCAACAGAAACGCCACGCTCATGCCACGCAGAAGGGGGGAAAAGGCCTAACAAATGTCCATGATTTTAACCCAAACCACAATCTTTTTTCTAAACGTAACTAAGTAGTTTTTGTGCCTAAACCTAACCAAACTGTGAATGTTTGAAAACGTTAAATATTGTTTAGATCTGCAATCGTTACATTCTCTGGTTTATGTATGGAAAGTATGGAAAACGATCCTGTGGGTCGTATTTCCTCATAGCGCTAGGGGCGTAATTTATTTATTTACTGTATTGTATCGTATGGTTTGGAGGACTTGTTGGAAGAAACCAGTGTTGACTGTTGGTAGGGGACAGTTTCCCAAAGTGATCAATAGCAGAGATGGGCCAACTCTGCTAAAATTCTAATCATGTAATACAAAAAAGGTGTTATCTAACACAGAATGCCACATATTTGATGACTGTGGCTGTTAATTTCGCCATCATCTGTGAACTAAATTGATCAAGAGATAAGATGCATCAATTTGGGTAGCTTAGCACCTCGGTTAAACAGTTTCCTGGGGGAAACCCTGCAAAGTTTAACAGCAAATTATCCTTGTCTGGTAGCTCTGTACGAAGAATGACTAGACAAGACCAAGTTGGAAAAAGTCAGATATAGTGTAAGCAAAGTGTGAGTGTATACAGGCCCAGTTTAACACGTCAGTATTCATTTCCTTTGAGTATTTCAAAGGATAGCTGTAAGCTCTTCCTATGTACAGTAAATGTATCTGAATCACTGTAATGGTGCGGTTGACTACAGAGCAGACAAAAAATGGCACCATTCTTTCTGGGAGACATTGAGATAGATAATATAGTATTTTTCTCTGTGGGATATACATCCATCCCCAACTTTGATAAAAAATTTGTTTGATCCTCTTTATTGAAAACTCCCAGCCAGTCAATTATGCATATGAAGCACTGTGAAATTAGCCCCTTTTGTTTGGTTCTTACGTTTCTCTTTTAACGTGTGAATTGGCTCGATTATACAAAAAAAAAAATCGAGCTAATCCTCACGTCCCTCTCTGCCTGCCTCCACCCGTCCTCTCTCTCCCTCTGCCTTCATTGCTGGATTTCCTCTGTTTTTCTGTCTTGCTGTGGGGGAAACAAAGGGAACAAAAGAGCGAGAGGAGACAGTAAGCTTCTCATCCTCTGTAGTGAGTGGTGGAGTGGAGCTCTCAATGGAGTGCTGGGCAGACTGGGTGGACTGGTGGTGCTCTGAGAACTAGGCCAGAGGACTGTTGACAGCACCCCAGAGTCCGGAGTCAGGACCAGATGAAACGGAGGATTACTGGAAGATAGATTGTAAGGGGAAAAGGGACAAAAACAGTCAATGTATTGCTGAGGCTCAGGGATGAGGGATAATATTGAAGGGATAGGATAAGATGGCGGGGTCCCTGTACACAGTAGGATTTAAGGCAGGGATCAAGTGGAGGGTAAAGCATAGTTTACCTACTTTTTGTTTTTATACAGACACAAAAGAACAAGTTTGAACCCATTTGATACAACTAAGCAATATTACACAAGAGGGTTTGATTTAACGTCATTATTGGCATGACAGTGATGCGCCTGTCCCATTAAGATGTTTCTTACTATATATGCCTGGAACACTGACACAGCTCTATCTTTTCATATACATATATTTATTGTGTTGAAACCTGTTTTTCTGTTAGAACTGGACTAGATCTAGTAGCACAGACAACTTATTCTGAAATGTACAATGGTAGTTCCTGCTAAGTCATGTTGTGACTAGGTTATCAGTCTGTAAATAATTGGAGTACAAAGCAAGCAAAAAAGTCAAAGGGTTCAATTGCTGATTGCCAGGGATCATCAGCGGGGGGTCAGAGCTTTTAAACCTTATTTAACACTACTAAGGGTGGAGAGAGGCAGGGGTAGAGGAACAAAACAGTGATGGTGGGGTAAAAGAGGGATGGTGGAGAGGAAATAAAAGCTATCAATCAAAGATAGTGGGACTGTAACTGGAAGGAAGGAAGGAGGAAGAAAAAAACAGTTTCTAGGGTTAGAACAGAACACAGCCAGACCAAAAGTGTATATGCTGCCAGGCGCCTCCCACGTTCAACCTTCTGTCCAAATGCAGTTTGCTGCTTGCCTTTATGGCTGTTTAAGTTTTAGGTGTATGAGTCAAATAGAAGCTCAAATATATGATTTCAACTGTCTCCACCTTGCCTCATTCAGTGTGGCTTTCTCCTGACAGAGGCAGCGATAAAGTGGAAGCATAGACTGTATATAATATTAATGGAAAATGCATCCGGTTCGGCAAAGTGCTGCAAGTGCGGAAGTGCCTTGAAGCTGCATTCTATCTGAATTCCAGCAGGGGGCGACACGTGCGGTTGCAAAAGCAGGTCGGTTTCTGTAGAAGTCTATGAGAAAGTGACCCACTTCTCTCTTGATTTATGACCTCAGTAAACATTTTCATAATGAGTTTATGGTCTCAATCCCTAGTCTTAAGTCTTCTGCAACACAGAATGATGTTCATTTTTTGAATTATGGTCTCGTGATTTTAAAATCGTTGATAAAGCAGGGGGTGTTTTAGGGCGTGGTTATGATGTGATTGCCAGTGAAAGTGTGTAACGTAACGTAGAGTGTAAACAGCTAATCCCTGACTCCTCCCTCTCGTCTAAAATCATCACATCCTCAACCAGGATGGCTGCGCCCGTAACGGCAAACTCGACGACGGACAGCAGATCTCCACCAACCAATGGGTGACATCACACATTCAATTCAATTCGATTTTATTTATAGTATCAAATCATAACAAGAGTTATTTCAAGACACTTTACAGATCGAGTAGGTCTAGACCACACTCTATAATATACAAGGACCCAACAATTCTAGTAATTCCTCCAAGAGCAAGCATTTAGTGGCGAGGAAAAACTCCCTTTTAGGAAGAAACCTGGGACAGACCCAGGCTCTTGGTAGGTGGTGTCTGACGGTGCCGGTTGGGGCACATAAAACAGTGGCAAATAATAGTCATAATAAAAGATAATGGAACAGTGACTAGAAATAGTAGTTGTAGTAGTTCATGGCATAGCATGGCGCTGCAGGGTGTAACAGGGCATAGCAGGGCGTGCAGCAGGACCACGGCAACAGCTGCAACCATGATTTTGGTGCCACCCTAATCCAAGGAAACATGCTGGGCGAAAAAAAACAAACATGAGGACTCCGGGGAATAAGGTCCCCAGAGCTAGGTTAGTAACAAGCATTTCTGGGACATGTATGCACACAGATGGAAAGAAAGAGGAGAGAGAAGCTCAGTGTGTCAAAGGAACTTCCCCGGCAGTCTAAAACTATAACAGCATAATTAAGAGAGACAGGTTAAGGAGAGGAGCCTGGTCGGGCTAGAACTCTCCCCAACCAGATCGGGCTGTACTGGCCTGTGTCCCTCTACTTTGATTGTATCATTGATTATATGGTAGATGAATCTGACGACTATGAAGAGAAGCAGGTGGGCTGGGCTAGGTGGACGCTGCAACTCCTCACTCCCTAACTATAAGCTTTATCGAAGAGGAGAGTTTTAAGTTTACTCTTAAATTTGGTGACGGTGCCTGCCCCCCTGAGAGAGGAGCCTGATAGCTGAAGGCTCTTGCTCCCATTCTACTTTTGGAGACTCTAGGAACCACAAGTAACTCTGCATTCTGGGAGCGCAGTGCTCTAGTGGGACAATAAGGTACTAAGAGCTCTTCTAGATATGATGGTGCTTGACCATTTAGAGCTTTGTAGGTCAGGAGAAGGATTTTAAATTCAATCCTGGATTTTACAGGAAGCTAATACAGGAGAAATATGGTCTCTTTTCTTAGTTCTTGTCAGAACACGCACTGCAGCATTCTGGATCAGCTGGAGAATCTTAAGGGACTTATTTGAGCATCCTGATGATAAGAAATTACAATAGTCCAGCCTGGAAACAAATGCATGGACTAGTTTTTCAGCATCATTTTGAGACAGGATGTTCCTAATTTTTGCAATGTTTCGAAGGTGAAAAAAGGCGGTTCTTGGTTCTTTGTTTTAAGTGGGCGTTAAAGGATATATCCTGATCAAAAATAACTCCTAAATGTCTGAGAGTAGTGCTGGAGGCCAGGGCAATACCATCCAGAGTAATTATATCTTTGTATAATGAGGTCAGGAGGTGTTTAGGGCCCAGCACAATCACTTCAGTTTTTTCTGAGTTTAACATCAGAAAATTGTCATCCATGATTTTATATCTTTGAAGCATGCTTGAACACATGCGCTGTACAGTCTATGAGTGGAAGGAAGGGAGGGTATAAAGGAAGAAGGAAAGGTGAAGTGTGCAAAGCTGTAAATCTTTATAACCATGAATGTATAACAAAAACATTGTGATTGTGTCTGCATGCGTGTGTGCATGTGTGTGTGTGTGTGTGTGTGTGTGTGTGTGTGTGTGTGTGTGTGTGTGTGTGTGTGTGTGTGTGCACTTAAGAGGTAATCATGCATGCCCTGTTTTTTTTTTTTTTTTTTTTGGTGACACAGGAAGTGGTGATGTAATATTATACAATCCAAAAGCTTTTTCTCACACTCACTGTCTCCTGCTCTGTCTCTCACACACTGATGTATTTGCCCCTCGGCCACCGTGATATTCCCAGTCCTACAATCATGTGAGCGCAGTGGTTATGGTTGCGGTCTTTGAGCTCTCTGGTGGAGACAAACACACACCCACACACACACATTTATGGAGTGAGGAGTTTGCAGGCTGAGAGCTTTGTAACCTTCTTGAATGCAAAACTGATTTCAGAGGAATTCACAAAGCAGATCTTTGACCTGGGACAGACAAGTCAACTGTCTGTAAGATTATTCCCCAATTTCACCACACACAGACCTTTCAAGTTTCATCAAAGGGGTACTGAAAGGAGAAGTACCACATATATAATAACTGAAGAATGTGACACTTACTTACTAAACTAGGGATGCAACGAGGATTCGGGTTCAGATTTGGCCGAATATTGGGCTTTTTGACGGGGTTGGGTTTGTGCCGAACCTTAGAATTTTTTCCACCGAACCGAACCGTACGCTTGCACTACACGCACTACACTGGTCGACGTAATGACGCCGCCGTTGATTACGGGAAGGTGTTTACGTAGGTAGAACGTTCAATGCAGTAGGCTGTGGGGAAGTGGAAATGGAACTGGTGAGCAGAAAAAGTGTAGTTTGGCAGTACTTTCAGTCAAAAGAAGGCCCTTCAAGTCCAGCTACATGTTCAATCTGCAATGCCCATTTGTCTCGTGGTGGCGATGACCCTAAACAATACACAACATGGCCGCTGTTGCAATCTTAACCAGTGGATTCGGTAATGGCCGAACCCCAAAAATCAGGATTCGGTGCATCCCTATACTAAACTGTCATAAAACACCAGAGGTGAACATTTACAGCAAGTTCTGTGATCATGCTAGTTTATAATGATTCCATAGACAGCCAAAATCCTGATGCCATTTCCGGGGTTTCCTCTGTTCCACTGGCATCTGCATCTAGATGCAATCTCTCAATAAATTTAAATTCTTTCATCACTCGTAGGAGAGAGTCAAAGGCTTCCTGAGGTTTACCATCTATAATCTATCTACTGCAGCACTTTATATTCGAATTTAACATTTTGTGATTTTATTTGTGAGTTTAATTTCATTATTTTCAATAAAGGTCCTTGGCATGTGCATGAGCAGTAAAAAGAATAATAAGTAATATAAACCCTGGTTAGTGTTAATGTTGAGCAAAAACAGTCACGCTTAAAAAGAAATGCTTATCTGAGGCGTTCTCAGACAAGTCAAATCTGACCAGAACACAAATACAGACAAAGACACACACACACACACACACACACACACACACACACACACACACACACACACACACACACACACACACACACACACACACACACACACACAGTCAGTGAGTCTGTACAGTCGGTACATTCACTGGCTGTTTGAGGTGAATAAACAGACTGCACAAATGGTGATAACCCAAGTTGAAGATTATGTCTAAACACACTTTCAAGCTTGTGGTGAATGGTTTTGTTCATGGTAGCTAATTACATAGATATAAAAAAAAATTACTATTTCTGTCTTGACAGCAGCGGTGAGAGCAAGGTCTGGTTGTACTGATGGATTTTTAGTCGTTTGCATAGTTACCACCAAAGAGGTTGTGTTTTTGTTTCGGTTTGTTTGTCTGTAAGCAGGATTACGAAAAAACTACAGGCCCGATTTTCATGAAATTTAGTGTGCCAAGGAAGAACCAATTACATTTTGGAGGGGATCCGAATTATGGGGCGGATACACAAATAATTTTTCACTTTCGTAAACTTTTCGTTAACAATGCAAGATAGGGTGTTTGGCCTTCGTGGAGGTCTGCGCTGCCGAGTGCCATTCTAATTTCTTACTGACTATAGAGTAAGATTGCCGTGGGATCTTTTTAATATGCATTGCTAACATGTACACTAGAAATAACATATGTAAATTAAATATTATTCACATTTACACATTACAACATACAGTACACCCTGCAATGACGTGAGTGAGTTTAGCAGGTGACTGTTACAGTAACTTGGGTTAGGGTTAAAGTGAAACGTTTCAGGTATAATCATCCATTAGAGTACAGTACCTCGCAGCAGCACACTAACACAGTGTGTGTGTGTTTGTGTGTGTGTGGGGCGGGGTGGGGGGGGCAACCTACATGTAAAGGAACAGGAAGCCATAACACACACATACATCATTATCACTTGGTCACCAGGCTCTTTACGGGATTGAAATACCCGAAATATGCTAATGAGATGCAGGGCTGCTACACTGTGTATGTATGAGTGTGTGTCTGTCTGTGCAAGGAGGAGGACATAGGGCACTTCAAACAACTGTGTGTGTGTGTGTGTGTGTGTGTGTGTGTGTGTGTGTGTGTGTGGATTGTGGAGGGGGTAGCTTTTGGTACCAAGGGGAAATAGGACTGTGATTTCAGACCAAATTAAGCCACATCAAACAGGCCAGATCAAAGAGTATACAGCCCTTACAGTCTGTGCCAGTATGACGTGGACAGGATGCCCCACCCCCCAGTGCGCACACACACACACACACACACACACACACACACACACACACACACACACACACACACACACACACACACACACATTTCCTCCCTACTGTCCTCCTTCGTTTTGGTTTTTCATTGTTCTCTGCATTTCCTGAAGTTTCTTTTGTCATACTGGCCTGTATCGTTCTGTTCCTGTGAGGATACATGGACGTCATACTGATATAATACACCCCCCCCGACCACCACCACCACCCTTATGCACACAATTTGAAGGCATTTAACAGGGTTATACGTTAACCTGGATCAAGTATAATGTAATATGTGCTGAGTCTGTGTGTGTGTGATAGAGCAGTCATCCAGTCTACAGAAAGGGGGGAGAAGATGGGGGTGCAGCATCCATTAGAGACACAGCAGCTTTGCATTGTGTTAGCAATCCTGGCTGCTCTAGTCAGACCCTTTGATGCTGTGCGATGCCAGTGGCTGTCAAGTCATCTTAATGTGTGTTTGTGTGTGTGTGTGTGTGTGTGTGTGTGTGTGTGTGTGTGTGTGTGTATGTGTTTTGGTAGAAGGATTAGATGGCTGCATAAGGAGGAGAGGAGGGGTGGCTGCTGATTTTAGGGATGAAGGAAAAGGTGGTGAGAGGGTGAAAAAAGGGGGAGGTGTAGGGTGCTGATGTAGCCGAGAGTGGGGGGGTGTGTGTGTGTGTGTGTGTGTGTGTGTGTGTGTGTGTGTGTGTGCTTTTGAGGAAAGACAATAGGGAACTGGATTAATGACAGAACTGAAAAAAGGCACATTTTAAACCTGCAGAGGTACAGGAGGATAACAAAGAGTGTGATCTGCAGAAATGTCTGTATTGAGGCATTTTAATTTGAAAATAAATAAAAAAGATTGTTTCCTCATCTAAATAACTCTATATTGTTATTTGTGTCATTCGATACTGAGCCATTAACTGTTATCCAGTGCAATTCAAAAAGTACACAAATATCAGCAAAGTCTACTGAAAGCATAAAAAATAAATAAAATCAGTCACGATTTAAAATAGTCTCTTCGTGCTGTTATTTTGTCATATATTATAATATTGTTTCTTTTATTACTGATGCCCTAACATGTAAGCAGCATTTACAACTGGATGGGACAGAGCACATTTTAAGGGCTGCAACTAATTATGTAATAACTAAGTACCTCAATTGTACTTAAGTACAGTACTTGAGTAAATGTACCCAGCAACTTTACTGTGGATGTCCCATCAGTACTGATGGTATATGTAGTTTATTGAAGAAATTAATCTCCCAGTGTGTGCTATATTGACAGAGAAAGCGACTTCTCCTGCTTGCAGAGCCGTGGCAGCTGTGCCTACACATCCCAGGATGCATTGCACACGAGCACGAACTTTGTAAAAACTGACACTGCATAGGATTCTCATCCATAACATCCCCTCGCTGATGGAAACGTGGCTAGTTTGCAATACGAGGGAAGAGAACAAGGACGTTTGTGAGCCCCCCCCAGCTACCAAAGTCCTCCAGTGCCGTCACTGGAGGACGGAAGTAGGGCAGATTTTGCAGCTGCGGCCGGCTGAGCCCCAGAGACACAGAGACCATTGGAAAGAACTGCATGCTTCGTTTACGTATCCCTCATTCAGATAGATAGAGATAAGGTTCAAAATCGCCAAATTGTCCCTTTAATTCCAAACCAGTGTCATTTTAGTTCCTTCCTGAAAATGTAACCCACATGTATTTATATTTGAAGTATCTCCCTACTGGCAAAGAGTGAATTGAGGTTTGGGCATGCCACATTCGTTGCTTATCAGTATGTAATATCTGTCGATATTAATGTGCGTTGTTGTCTGTGTGTTGCCAGTGCTCCTATCCTGTGTGGGAGGACTTCAGCGCCAAGGCCACCAAGCTGCATTCCCAGCTCCGGTAAGTTTCTTTAACAACAAAACAATAAATCCATGAATAGTCTTTTCAAACTCTAACACTGTTTTCACTATTGAGCAAAAATAACAGGATGCTGCATTGGATGAAAGAATTTTGGGAAAAGAAAATCTGACGTCAGACACTGTATCGTGTTTTGATACTGATGCCAGTATTTTTTTTTAACCCAAGTTTCTATTCCTTAAATTGGCAAGAATTCTGTGATTTTCATAGGTTTTCGTGAGTTGCATAGAATACATTTTTTGCATTCACATAAAAAACTGTGTTGTGGAGGTGGATAACATTGATATCAACTGGATGTAGCAACATGCTAATACATCAAATCCACTATTTGTTTTTAAAATTGACCACATCAAATATGTCAGGTAATGAATGTAAAGTAATTAGTGTTTTGTGTTCATCTAGAACCACTGTTCTGGCTGCCGTGGCCTTTCTGGATGCCTTTCAGAAGGTGGCAGACATGGCTACCAATACCAGAGGTAAGATAACAGTGTGTGTGTGTGTGTGTGTGTGTGTGTGTGCCAAAGAGAGAAGCAGTTCCCAGCTCAGAAGACAATAAGCCCTGTGCACTGTTACCCTTTGCCAATGCTGTGTTGTGTTTTGCTGTTCGGAAGCTCCCTCCACATGGCAGCACTATTAGAAATCTCATTATGTTGTTGAGATATTATCAACCATGCAGCCTGTTAAATTCTCCTTTTACTGATGAAAGTCTTTCCAACAGCCTAAAGGTACACTTTGTACCAAAACTTCAAAGCAATTGCACTGCATTGTTTACAGAGACAAAAGAAATGGCAGCGGTATCTCGTAGAGGTCAAGAAAAGCTATTTCTGCAGCAGGATATATTTAGTTAGACTTCCCAATGCAATAGGACAATAAGTTTTCCATTCTACAGATAGTTGCAAACAACATGTCTTTTGGAGGCAGATACCATGTTTTGTGGTGGTAGCTGCTGTTTGTTGATAGTTTATGGCAGTCCATCATATCTTTCAATATGACTATTTATAAAATAGAGCAGAGGAATCCTCAATTCTGTCTTTCCATCATAGGTTTAATATTGTCAGGCTTCTGTGCTTTTAATCTGTGGTTGTCTTGGTTAGCATTTCCATAAAATCATGTCTCAATGCAAATCAAACTAGCTATTAGGCTAACTGACATAAAACCATGTCAATCTCTAGGTATGGTGATCCTAGATACTATGCATCCTGATAAAGAGATGAAAGAGATGATAGAGAGATGATTTTATGGAATCTACCCCATGCCAATGTCTAGGTATGGTGAAGGGCATGTGATGATGTGGGGCTATTTTAATTCTAAAGGCCAAGGGAACTTTATCAGGATGCATAGTATCCTGGATCCATGAAATAACTGGCCTTTAAAAATAAAAATCTGTATTTAACATAGGGGTGGACTGACTTTGGTTTTTTGTTTTTTTCACGAGGCAAGGCTCTTCTTTTTTACACTTCTATGGATGCATTTTAAATGAATTCATAGATGAAAACAAGAGTTAAGATTGTATTTCTCTTTTAAAATTGGGCATTTAGTTGGGCTGTTGCTAATAGCGGACAGCTAAAAGATTCCGGGTGGAACTCACGCTTGTGAAATTTGGCTCTGCGTTACATGCATCAATCTACATACTAATACTAATACTGCAAATAGCTCTGTTGAGCCACACTAAATCAAAACGGGGAAATTCCTTGACCGCTAAAAAGTGTGGAACATGCACAAGGGTGGTGTACAAATGTACCTTTTAAAACAATTGTTTGACAAGTTGCCTCATTTCTAAATACTTTTAGCTATCCATTATCAAGCTATCGTGACATTGTGTCAACGTGTTTTCTACCCCCTGCTGCATGCGCATCCTGGATTGTTTGATCATTTGAATGCAAAGCTCAACATGGTGTTCTCTGAGCTACACTCAGCCAAACAAACTCACTGAACTTTACAGAATTATAGTCAATGGTTTGTATCTAGTGTTTTTGGCTTGACACTCTTGATATTCCCTGCGTAGGCTTAGGCCCTAGTTTTAAATCAAGTGTAGGCTGAGAGCTGAGAGGGTCAGACAAACACTCACCGCCCACCAAAGGCCATCTGAATACTATCGTACCACTGAGGGAAGAGAGAGAGGGAAACGAGGAAGGCTACCGTGGCTGTAACACAGGGAATTTCTCCTCTTGTTGTGACTTAATAGGTGCAGCTGCCAGACAGTGTGTGTGATGCGGATGTGTGTGTTTGTGTGGCCCCAGGTGGCATCCTACAGAGGAGGATACAGGGAAGCTGCTCGTGCTGCTTTTACAGGCCAGACAGGAAATCACCAAGCTCTGTCAGCTCATTACACATGCTGCTACCACTGCCACACACACACACACACACACACACACACACACACACACACACACACACACACACACACACAGGCAAAAATATAACATAAATGATGTTGGCACGAAGATGAAGACCGTGCATCAGAGGCTCTTTGTACTTTCTGTACTGATGAGTCATTCCTGCTGGAGTCCATTTGTCAAAATGCTGTACAATCGCTGCTCTTTCTCAGTGTGTGATGTTCTCTAATGGATTTGTTAAATGGATGGAGGCAATAGACGGCGCCAATAATGATGCTCTCTGTCTTCCTGCCATTTGCTATATCAATGTGCCACTTCTTACCGCGTGTGTGTATGTGTATGTGTGTGTGAAACAAGCGCAACGGGTACTGATGATCCTGTGCTCTGCTCTTGTACCGACAGTCCCATTGATGAGCCTGCGTGGGCTGCTCCATTCAGTGTAACAACTGAATTTTATGTAAACCAAAGTGTTTTCATCAGCTGAATGGAAATAATACAAACTGTCTCCTTGAATAGGTAATATTCCTTGGAGTTAGGGTTAGAGTTTTCCAGATTCTTACAGTCCACTGTATTTGCTCAATATTTTGGTTTATGACCAAATACCTGAGAAACTAAGGACATTGCCAAGAGCCTCAACTGTACTAAGCACAGCATCAGTGGGCTGCTAGCATGACTGTACACTGATATGAACACCAGCAACTTTCAGATAGAAGAAAAATATAGGGGATATACAGAAAATCCTGGACTGCAGGCCTAGGATTATGTGTATCATAGTAATTATTTAAACTCTTTTCTGTATGATTATTTAAAATGATGTGCAAAGTGATAGCACACATGTTGAACAAGGCTGTATACTGCATCACATACTCTGTCAGTGAGTTTTTGTTCTGCTGGATCAGGGCCATGCCTTGTTTTCTGATGGGTCCCTAATGTTTAGACACCAGATAACATTCAGTTGTCCTCTCAAGCTGATGAAGTTAAAGAACGGAGCCATAGAGGGTGAGAGAAACAGTTTTTTGTGTGTGTTTGGGATGGTGTGTGTGTGTGTGTGTGTGTGTGTGTGTGTGTGTGTGTTTGTGTGAGAGAGATTTTAGCAAGTAGGTGAAATCCAGCAGGAGGAAATGTGCAAGTGTTTGTGAATTCCATGGTGAGGGGTGAATTTGAGTGCACTTTCAGATCTGTTCTCCACTCTTATAGCCCAAACATTCACTTTCTCCAGGGCGAACTGGCCACATGTGTGTGGGTTTGTGCACGTATGCATGGGTCCATGTGTGTTAGTGTGATGTTTCCTATGTTAAATATCATGTTTAATGGCACTATTTTTTTTTAAGACTCTTTTTTGGCTTTTATTGCCTTTATTGACAGGACAGATTAAGTAAGGAAAGTGGTAGAGAGATGGGGATGACATGCAGCAAAGGGCCGCAGGTCTGAACCCAACCCGTGGCCACTGCAACAAGGACTGAGCTAACCAAGAGCCAAATTAATCAAACTATTTAACAAGTGAAAAGACACACACAGCCACGCACTGAGGAATAGAACTACAGCGTTATTTATTTGTTCCAACATTCTGTTTCACTTTAAGCATTTTAAACATAAGTGATTTCTTGTCACTTTCCTTCATGCCTTTATTCCTTTATGGAAACAGTTTGAGAAATGTCTATTAAAAAGCTGAAACCACATCAAAGAGCTGCTGTTACATCAGTAGTTTAAAGCAGCTGGTATTTATTGGCCTTACTGGCCTTTTTGATGAGCGATGATTGAGTTTGACCACAGACTCTGGTGCGTCTCTCTGGTCAGATGATCCTATTTACATAAATCTGAAACAGGCACATTCATAATGAAAATAAAGACGTTTTAACTTGGGTTACAGTTTGTTTGACTATTTCTCTTTGAGTGGCTTTTCTCAGTTTGCCGACCAACCCCAGAGCTGTGTTTGATATGACAACGTGACACATAAAGGAACCACACACTGCTTGTACTGTGTGGTTAAAAATGCCTTAAGACATTTCTTTGATCAGGCCTGCATAGGCAAATATATGGAGAAAGGAAAGTTTATCGGTGTTTTAAGCCCCCAACGTCTCCTTCCAGGCAGCGCTGCCTGTCTTGTCCTTGTCTGGAGCACAGTGTGATGCTGAGGAAAGAACAGGCGCTCCTTGACTGAGATAACTGACGACATTGACTCTTTATTATGACTATAGAGTTTTATCACATTCTACGTTGTATTACAAAAGCTGTTGTAGAAAGCTTATTCGTCAGTCATATTTTGTGCTTTGCTGTGAGTGCTTGAATTTTACTCTACTTGCAAATAAACAAACTTTGATATAACTTCAGTGGTTCCGTCTATCCTTTGATAATGTAAATTATTCTAACAGTTAGGGTCAGGGTTAAGGTCGCAGTGCTGCCTGGAAGGAGACGTTGGGGGCTTAAAACACCATCGAGCGAAAGGAAACCTGAGTTGGTAAAACAGTTCAAGGAAATCTTTATAAAATTGTTCATTTGTGCCAAACCAGCCATATGTTGTGTATTTATTGGCTGATTATATTTGCCACTTTCTGTCATCACCCTCTTGCTCTTCAGCCATTGCAGCGATAGCCAGCATATCTTTCACGGCGGGGACTTGATGACAATTCAATGACTTGTAAGCTATTGGATATTTGGCAACATCCTCATGAACTTTGTTTATCCTTATTTGTCCCAGTACCCTTGTACCTTTGAGGTAGACGTCTTGTGACTCTAATTCATCTCATCTCACTAATGGCATAGAGACCATTTTTCTTTTAAATGTATATCATTGCTCAGTGTTTGTCTGATCAATATGTGTGTGTTGCTACAGCAGTTGCATCATATTTCTTCTTTGGCAGTGAATTTGTAGTTGCTGACAGAGGTCTTTTTTTTTCTTATACAGGAAGGTGAAAGCTCTGAATGTTACAATGATTCTATTGTGCCATTTATTTTATTTATCAAGTAAAGATCAAGCTGCTGCTCAGATAAATAGGATAGGTTTCAGCTTTAAATATGTAAAGTTATGTCAGCACCATGGATAGCCAATGCTTAGAGTTGTCTGTGTGTGTGTGTGTGGGGGGTTATTAAGTGCTGGTCAGGGAAACATTTGAAAAATGAATGTCTGTAGAAAAACACTTCTGTTTTTACTGTTTTACTCATCAACTCCTCTCTCTTTATTACCATGGGGACAATAACATTGTTGTTTATGATGATGATGATGATGATGATGATAAACCTCGTTATATGCCTCAACCCCTTTGCCTCTCTCTTTTTGTCTCCACACACACACTCTGCAGTAGCTGCAGCAGTAAAACCTCGGTCAATCCCAGGACTCTCACTATGCACGAGGGACAGCTGTAGTGTGTGTGTGTGTGTGTGTGTGTGTGTGTGTGTGTGTGTGTGATGATGAGGATGATGATCTGATGGTACAGAATAGCTGGCGTTTATTGCCAGGCTTCTTGGCTGCATCTGAATGCAAGGTTTCATAATGAATATCATAAATCTTATTCACACACACACACACACACACACACACACACACACACACACACACACACACACATGCTCCTACATATACACAGACAGTCGCCCTTCAATCTGTAGACCCTCTAACCTCTATTGTTTTATCTCTAACACAATGGCAACTGACATTGACTGTATTTTTAAAGATGAAATGAGAAGACACGTTTTTTCAGCTCAAGGTCATGGCCACCCCGAGGCGAGTAAATATGACATCACTGTTTACGGGTGTTTCTCAGGTTGTCTTCTTAACACTTTCATGAAATGCTGAAACCAAATGCTTACTCCATTTCATGTATGTTAAATTTAGCTTAAGGCTAATTTATACTCCCTTTATGTATGAAAATAGATACGCCTATTTCAAACGTTCAAACATGTATATTAAAACATAACATGTTTCATCCTTCATTAAGGCTTAACTGAGTTAAAACTGTTCTAAGTCCAGCCTCAAATGCCAAAACAATAGGACAACTACTAAATCCCTTGTTCCTCCATCTCTTTTGTTATCAGACTATGTTTAAAATAACGACTTGATTGTGGTTTAGTAATACTACATGTTAGGAGAAACATCTGACTAAATACATCTACGTACAGTCAATGACAACACCTGTATTGTGCGACTGACTAAATTGCCTTTCAATTGCATTTCATCCAGTATTGAGAGTGTTTTAGAAGAACACAATTTTGGGGTGTAAAAGTATCAATCCTGTATGTAAGGAAGCCCAAATCTCAGAGTTCTAAATTGGACTACATGTAGCCACACTGCTCCATAGATTTATAGTCTTCTGGCTAATGATGCCAACGCACACATACACTCTTCATGCTTTCTCTATTACACGCTATACACTTGATAATGTGAAATGATGTTCATAATACTGTACATTAAAAGAACAAGAGTGATTGTTTTCATAGTAAACAGGACACTTAAATGCAGATGGTGAAAAGGAAAGCGGAGAAAATAGGCTGGAAAACTCATTTCCAACATGTTTATCTTCTTCAGTGAAGCCAAAGGAAGGGAGCTGGGGGACAGGAAGCAATGAAGTTTATAGGAAATGTGGTCTGGATTTTGAGAAACATTACCACTAATAATACCACTGGTGTGACATAGAGGCTGCCAGTGATCCTGACCCTGCTCTCATTCATTTACAGTCATTTTACCAAGGTAGGAATTTTAATTTGAGAACAGTTTATTAGGGTTTTAAACTGCTACACACAGCACATTTAAAACTTGATAAAAAGAGGAATAACACATTGATTTCACGTAAATAGAGAACTTCAGATTTGAGGCACAGTGGCGCGGTGTGGAGAATAATGTGTTTAAATGGTAATGAAATGATGCAGAGCAACAGTCGAGGATTGTTCAAGACCTCCGAGGAATGGAGTGATGACTTTATGAAAAGACAGAGGTTCGTGCTCGAGAGAGCATTGAGTGTAGCGAGCAATAAAGAAAGAAATGGACAGAAGAGGACTGTTGTGGGGAATTGTGAGGAAGTCTTCAACAGCAGGCCTGTGCCGTCACTGTGGATACGAGCATCAGCTAAGTCACTGGGACAGTGGTTCCCAACCTTTCCTTCAGACGCATCCCGCCCCAGCCTTGTTAGTTTCATCAACACCATTCATTTTGTGCTGGGTGTTGTTACTGTAAACACTTTTACAGTTTTTTCCGATTGCTAAACAACAGTGGGCACGACTGGAGTCAGGTGTGCAAAACTCAAACTACAGTCTGCACTACCAACAGTCACCTGAGCTAAACAGTTCACATCAGCTGCAAAACAGGCTCAGTGCAGCAAAACACTATGCACAATCCTCACTGAGATAACACACACTGTCACTCAGTACACACTAGGGTAAAAACACCAGCGTCAAACACCAATACAGAAATTACAAACTTTTTCATCTTTACAGTTTGAACAATTTGAGTGACTTTTTACACTACTCAATAGTTTATTTAAGGACAAAATATAGATTTTACATAAGGTAAAAAAGAAGGAATGAAAATCAGCAGTTTTCTTCAATATAGTATTTTGTCTCTAGTAATTTATGGAATTACTGGGGAAAAAAAACTAAAGGTACATAACAGTACCAAAGAATAGTGTGACTAATCCTGCCTCTCTCCAGCATCATGTGGCAAGTTTTCTTCATCACATTGGATGTCTGCATCATCTCTAAATACTAATGAATGTGGTGTTTCTATTGCTTTCACCGCCATTACTTTCTGAAAAACCGTAAGAACGCAGTTTTACTATTGTAAAGATATAATGTTTTTCACTTTTTTTATAGCTGTGTACATAACCTCAGACATCTTACCTGGACATGTTGGTATCTTTGCTCTTTTACCTGTTTCTCTCAAACGGTACAGTGTATAATTGTTTCATTCTTATTTGGTGTTTGTATACAAAAAAAGGCTTTCTGAGCTTTCTCTGTATAAATACCATATATGTTCACTAACTAGTCTAAAACAAGACACCTACTTAGGCTTTCAGCTAAAATTGCAATCAGCAGTGTTTGATAGGCACCAGACTGAAATCTATTCTGTTTTGAATGTGTGGTTAACAGTTTTGACAGCAGTGTGTTAGCATTTGAACAAAGTGCTGTAAATCTACAGCGTTGTGCACGTTGTGGTTAAAGTCATGGGATAAGTGTGTAGAGTTTTGAAAACTGTGTTCAAGCAATGAAAAACGATTTAGAGTTTGGTCCATATGAACTGCTGCTGTGCAAACTGTAGTTAGAGTTTTGCACGTGACTCCAGTTGTGCCCACTGTTGTTTAGCAATCGAAAAAAAACTTACCCGGGCACTCAGTGCGGCCCGCGAATCAATTTCCAAATATCAATTTGTTGGTTTCACAGGTACTGGGAGCAAGCGGCCCATTACATTCCAATTGTAATTATACTGTCCAGGGTTAGAGGGCACTGCCTCAAAAGGCAAGAGCTTTGTTGCCAAGCAACTGCCGCTTCATCAGGTCTTGACCGG